>NW_026109640.1:0-20952 GCF_024516045.1 Bombus affinis
TGTAAGTTTCTAAAGTAGATTAGAATATAAATTTCTGACATACAATCGAATATATAATGAGTATATAACATAAGGTAAATTAATTAAGATACATTAGACTATACAACCGGTATGTAGGATAATGTAAGTTTCTAAAATAAATTGGAATGGAGTGGTTGATAATGAAATGAGCCGTTCAGAAACCACATTGATTAACACCATAAATTGAAATGTACAAGAAAGTGATGATGTTGCAAATGGTATCGTTGTTTCTCAAATCTAGCTCAAAAAATTCACCATTATTGATATGATTTCCTTGTGATGAATGAATTTATGGAATTAGTACGTTTCTCTAAATTAATCTCGAAATTGTCAATAATAAATTAAGAAACTAATAAAAAGTTGAATTGGAAATATGGAAATGGATGGCTGGTTGGCGATACAAGGATTGACCTTGACGTCAATCAGGCACGCGGCAAAAGGGACGATCTCGTTTCGACGCCGTATGTGCGTGGAGGACTTACCGTGATCGAGGCAATGCCAGTTAGCGCCGATAAAATTCTCACGTTACGGTACAGTAAAACTACCGCAAGCCCGGTAACTTCTTCGCGAATGTGCACCGCTCGGCGAGCACAAAAGTTTCCGAACAGCATCTGCGTGCCGTCTGGCTGTTCACCCGTGCAATTTGCCTCACGCCCGACCTTCTTTTTACTTAATAAGAATGGCAATGAGCCCCTGGGATTTTCTCAGAACCTTGTCGCTCGCTCCCTCGTCCTTCGGGCACGGTGACGAGTTAATCATATCTTAAACTTTGTTTGTATTAATTGAATTACTTGTATTCAGACGACTTGCATGTACTCCATGTTCCCATAAGTCAAGTTAAGTTATTTAACTTGAAATCGCTTGAGTTCAAGTAGTCTGATTTGAAGTAGGTGGCTGATAGAAAATGAGCGAGTACTTAACATTATAGCGAGTATTAATCAGCCTATAATATGTGTCGGAATGTACCATTTATAAATCTTTATAATTAAAATGGAACGAAGAAAACAAAATATATAATCATGTTTCCACGTCAATGAAAGTTAACATTAACTTGTAAAAATAGCCAATTGAAACCTATCATCTTGATGGATTCTGTTGTTTTTATGTTAATTCCACTAGTGACGTCGATAATGTGTAAATCGTTATTTAATTCCCTTTTCATCAATAAAGAATTGCGAAAGAAAGAAGGCTATCGTATGCAAGAAAATTCATAAATATTTATCTTTCAATTTTTCACTTCTCGACATAAAAGCTTTGATTTCAAAAAGCTTCGTTGCAAAAATTTGCTTATTATTATTATTATTTAGTTTTCTTTTATTCAAAAAATGGAAGGGGCTAGAGGAATATTATGAAAAGCTTATAAATAAAATATTTATAATCTTTTTTTTGTTGAAACAGAATTTTTGATTAGAAAAGACTTTGTGTGTAGAAGTGCAAAAGTGTGTAGAAGTAGTAAACTGATCAGAAAGGTCTTGGAGTACAAAGAGCTAAAAGAACCTGTACTCAAAATTGATCATACATCTACACAACTAATAACTACAAATGGGAAATTATAAATAACAATATGTTATATAGTTTCTTTTAAGTGAAGAACTTTAACTCCATTTGTGAAGATGGAAAAATGGTATTCAAAAGACTTTAAAACGACAGGTTTACATTAGCAAAGTGATTTCAATTTACTTGAAGTCAGATAACTTTGTAATTGTTAATTTTGGTTTCCTAAAGCGAGTGAACTTTACATATACTTCATTTTAAGCATCTACATAATTTTTGTTAAATCTCGTTCAGAACAGTCAAGTCACTTTGACAATTACGGTGGCAATTATATAATTTCAATGGTTTGAAATGAATTTGGTTTAAGAGTTAATAATATTTCGCTTTTGAATTTTTTAATTTAATTTTTCTCGTCTTCTTCTCAATACCAAGGAGAAATTTATTATTTGGAAATATATAAAAAGAAAAATATTTTCTTAAAACACAGGAATCTAAACTTCAAATACCGAATTCAAGTAACTTAATCAATCTGAACAAGATCGTAGCGTTAATACGATTGGAAATAACGTGTTGTTCAGATTTCCAGCTGTGGATGCAGCAGTGGATCAGCCAGCAATTAGTTCTATTGTAATACTCCTGATTAGTAGTTTTCAATACTAAGGGAGAATGAGTAAGGGAACGTTGGACATAAGTATTTGAGAACGCTCGTTAGTATGTAGGACGTTAATTAATAATGTTAAGTAGATCAGAGCATGAGATTGCGAACAAGAAGATTCTCTCTATTTTTAATTCTACTTTCGATGTTTTACTTTGTTTTTGTTCATGGGTAATGTGTGTATAGTGTACGTGATTATTCTTTGGGACTATTGGAAGTGTTTTCAATCTATCATAAGATTATTACTTATATGAACTTCAATATCAATTTTAGTTTTCATAATGGTGCCATATTGTTAGAGATTTTCAAATAGTGAATTGATTAAAATTCATTTTTAATTAAATATTGATTACTTGTAATAATATAATAATATATGGACGAGTGAAATATATTATTAATGATTTATTCGTATCGATGAATTCAATTTTTCGTGCACTATAGTTAAAATTGTATTTAACCTTTTTTGTTATTACTTATTTGTAACATTTTATATTTATAGTTATATTTTCTACAGTAAATGACTATATTTTAAACGTATGACTCCATTTAAAAAATTAAGATTCACATAGAAACAACTACATCTGGCACCGCATAAAAATGTATTCGGTACACTATCGAACTACATTTGGTAAATACTCATATATTACCATTCGTTATTGTTTAAATTCATTATGTAAATTAAACAGTATCGAAATTATATCAATATTCACAAGTTGGATAATTGGAGAAAAAATACTTGATGAAACGCATTTAGGAGTAGAAAGAGCAAGATCATCAGATCTCTCTTTAGAAGATTGGTTAGTGTATCACAGATCGGTCTCAATTTTAATTGAGCTGTCTATACAGTTGCTACTTTAAGTAATAGATTTAATGCAGTGAATAAATGATCTGATAGTCGCTCGATAATCGTCAAGATCGATTAAAATCAGGTATAACTAGTTTTAAGCTATACTAGAGCCTGTAGTAATTATGTATGGGTTAATGTAACATTTCGCACATCACGAGCACGTGTTGTAAGTACCGCAATTGGGGCGGGGCACTGTACAGTGCATAGCATTGAATGCAGTTCGTAACTACGAATGTAGAAACCGCATAGGAGATGCGCAAGAAAAGACTAAACCACTCTTCCTGTCGCGTGCCTCGTGGTTTATTATTTCATCCGGTCGACGAAATCCTTCAATGGGATTTTTAACCTTTTCACACTAGCCTTGCGTGTACTTCGCAAATTATTTATTAACTTGATAACACATACATTTGTTTTCAAAATCGCCGCACAATTCTAGTGCATTGTATCACTCTGACAAAAACAGAAGACAATCAGAGAAGATATGTTTCTATTATTAATAATTCGTAATGACAAATTTCTCTCAACGTCTACAAAATTTCCACTTTCAAACTTACTTTATTAAAAACGAAAAATGAAATCCTTATATAAGCAGGTATTAGTTAGGTCAATTTATGTACATAGTTAGTATTGAAACAGGACACTTACGAGCACATTAACATTATACGCTTCTCGTCGGGGGATTCATTCTCAGCCTTAAAATAAATTTTCTAACTTTTTTCTAATATACAAAGTGAAATTAAGTGAACAACGGCTAAATAAAAGATTGAATTTAAATTCGTTCCTAACACCTACCGTCTTTTTCTTTTTATTACAGTGCTAAATGTTGCCGGGGGTAAAGCTCCTATGCAATCAAGCAGCTCAGATGGTGGAATTCCGCAGCGTGCTGTTGATGGCAGCAGTGGACAAATTTATACTCCTCAAACTTGCACCCTTACAAGACCAGAGCATAGGCCGTGGTGGTACGTGAACTTGCTTGAACCATATATGGTGCAACTCGTGCGGTTGGATTTTGGCAAACCATGTTGCGGTAAGTAATATAAAAGTCATCTTTATATTAACATTTATTTGTGCGTTGTCGACTATTACTTATGACATTAGCATTCCTAGTAATCAATGAGCGACTATATTTTATTATTTCATAGAATAATAAATTCCACCGATGTTTAATATTTTTAGAAATATTTGTTTGTTTCTAGTTATTTGTTTAGCTGCTTCATTGATATATGTAATATATCGTTAGTGACATAAAACGTAAATATATTTTTATGTTTTCGAGAACATTAATCAATATATCAGGTCTGTAAGCATGAAACCGGAATTTGCTTATAGATGGCCCTAGCTGATAATGTAGTTATCACTAAACTGCGTCATTGATGTCAAAAATCTTTGTTGACATCTCACAAACATTTTCGACTCAGAACAATACAAGTTTCATACAACAGCATAGTTTATAATAGCGTTGAACATGTCGAATTTTGTGCCTGGAAACTACGATTTGCGGACAGCATTGATTTTCTGTTACCATTTGAAGAAAACTGCTGCAGAATCGCATCGAATGCTCGTCGAAGCTTACGGTGAGCATGCTCTTGGTAAATCACAGTGCTTTGAGTGGTTTAAAAAATTCAAAAGTGGCAATTTTGACGTGGGGAACGAAGAACGTGGAAGACCACCGAAAAAATTTCAAGACAGCGAATTGCAAGCATTGTTGGATGAGGATGACGCACAAACGCAACAACAACTCGCTGATCAATTAAATGTGACACGAGAAGCCGTCTCCATACGTTTGAAAGCCATGGGAAAGATCCAGAAGGTGGGAAAATGGGTTCCACATGAACTGAATGAAAGACAGCAGGAAAACCGAAAAACCACTTGCGAAATGTTGCTCGCCAGATACAAAAGAAAGTCATTTCTCCACCGAATTGTGACTGGCGATGAAAAGTGGATATATTTAGCTCCAGGCGAACCATCGACATCAACTACAAGACCAAATCGCTATGGACGGAAGACAATGCTCTGTGTTTGGTGGGATCAGAAGGGTGTGATCTATTATGAGCTGTTAAAACCTGGCGAAACCGTTAATACTGAGCGCTACCGACAACAAATGATCGACTTGAATCAAGCTTTGCGTGAAAAACGACCAGAATATCAAAAAAGGCAACACAAAGTAATTTTGCTTCATGATAATGCACCATCATATACAGCAAAACCGGTCAAGGAAACGATCGAAGCGTTCAGTTGGGAAATACTTTTGCACGCAGATTACTCACTAGACTTGGCTTCGTCCGATTACTATTTATTTGCATCAATGGGACACGCACTTTCTGACCAGCATTTCATTTCTTACGAAAATCTACGAAAATGGCTCGATGACTGGTATGCCTCAAAAGAGCGACAGTTTTTTTGGCGTGGCATCCACCAATTGCCAGACAGGTGGGAAAAATGTATAGCTAGCGATGGGCAATACTTCGAATAAAATATTTTTAATCATTTTCATACAATAAACGTGTATTTTCTACAAAAATTCCGGTTTCATATTTACATACCTGGTAAATCTAGTGAGATTTTTCATTTCGTTCGTAATATGTGCCTTTATTAACAATAATTACTAGAATATTTGCAATGTAACAACAAAGAAATGTTCTACTATTTATTCACGTTCATTGGTTTCGGTTTATATCAAGATCATCTCTTATTGTTAATATAAAAACAAGATGCTAGTTGAGGCCAAGTTCTATTCTTGTCCTTGTCCTTGCTCATTGTGAGTTATGTTTCTCGTTTTTAAACGGAAGATTTCGATCGTTATGTTTTGTATTTTATCTCATGAATCGAGTTTTATAATACGTAAAAATTCATAAAAATCTCTGTACAACTTCAAAGATTCCAACATTTTTAATTTTATACAAATGAGATTTCAAATTAATATATTTTGATATGAATAATTGTTTTATCTGAAAAAAGTCGTTTCATTTATTTATTTCACTATACGAAAATCTAATACCTAGTTGAAATTTACTAATCAACGAATTGAAACATTAAAGTATCTTTTTCTATGAATTCCATCGAAGTAGACCTGCAACTGTAGAGAAATTGTGACTTGTGCTTTACGAACATTTCAAATTCGAGTTCACATGTAGTTTTATATACGATATATATGTTTAAACTTGTACAATATAAAAATAGATTTTTTGTGTGTCATATTGTATAAATATTAATGTTCATGTATATATATATATCAGCAATGAATATATAAAACAATACATAAAAGACACAGACATAGACATAGAAATTTATAAAGTATTCACAAATGACTGACACTTATGAACACATAAAAATTTGTAAGGCAAAACAAGAACGAGAAAGGCAGTAACAAGTAATACGTACCTATTAGTAGTTGACGAAAATTAGATTAGCAATAAACGATTTAATATGCGTTTTTCCTCGTTTCACCGTTAAGTTGAACGTTTTCTAAAGTTTTCTCTAAAAATAAGAGAATTTCTAAGTAAAACTAGAACGCGATTAAAGGTAGTAAAGGTTTGAAGACTATATCAGAATTAAGAATAAATCACTTCGATGAATCGTTAGTGAAATGGATTAGAAGATGCAGAGAGCTGGTATTTTAGGCGATCTGCTGGATAGTAGAGTTTAATCCTTCTAATACGATGGAACGCCACTTTCATTTCAATGACGCGATCTCCCGGCTTTCTATCGATAAACTGGCATCGCCAGCCAATTACGGGGTAATAACGGCGCTTTGTGAGCGAAAATTTTCGCGATCCAATACTCTGAAGGCGAGCGTAATAACGAACAAGGCGAGCATGAAATACACCGTTAGCGTAAACGCAGATCGACACTTTCATTCATGCCGATGTAGATTTTATCTTTTGCTACAATTTTCAGGCCATTGTACCTTGCCACAGGCGTGATTATCGATCCTCCTCGAATTCAGAAGTTATTATACTACGACGATATATCTACGTGGTATCGTAGTAGTATAGTAATATAATTTAAATGTTATTCAATTAAAGAAAAATATATAGTGGTTTCTTTCCATTTTTTTGTTAATTCTTATGTTGCAAAATTGTGAATTTTATTGAATTAAAAGCAATAACATATCTTTTGGTTTTAAGAAATTATGGGTGTTATAGAATTAGCTAATATATTTTATTTTTATTTGAAGAAATAATTATTTTATTTTTATGTTATTTAGGTTTCATATTTATATATAGTCATAATTGATAATACTTTATGTAGACTACGTTGTTTGGAACTTATATTTCTTTCTTATTTCGTTATTTATGTTTCCTTAGATTTTCAAATTTTACTTTTATTCATTTTTTTACAAATATGTACTTACGTACCGCTGGTTTGAATTTGTTTTGAGAAAGTGGATTTGACATGTAAATATAAAGATTTGATGGAAAACTTGATAAAACTGATAGATATTAGTTTTCATTATCTTTCTCAAAGTTATAAATATTTTCGTGAATATTTTGAAATTTATTTATTTTCTATATCATTATGTTTCTTGAAAGTTATATACATCGAGTTATTTATGCCTTTCAACTATAGATTTACATATTTTTAACATTATCACATATTTTTCAGCTTTATCATATTTGGTTCTGTTATTCTATCATGACTGTATCATTTTATCAATCTGTTTGCAACGGTATATAACAATCTTCCTCTTTCATAGGAGAAAAAGAATCCAAATATACACAATACAAGATACAATTTTCTGAGGAAAAGTTTTTAATACGTATGTGCATCATAAATGCGAATTCGTTTTAGTAAAACGTAAAAATTTGTATTTCATTTTAATATTTTTATTTCCTTATAATTATTCTATCCGTAATATAATATTATTGACTAATATTTTCATTATTCGTGATTAATATTTACGTATCATCATTCAAGTAACTTAGAAGCCACACGTAAAATCAGGGCGAAACGAATGTGCCAATTTCAGTGATATGTAGTAAAACGAAATAAAGTATGCAAATCACAATTATTCCCGAACGAATTAACATGTATGCATAAAGAATAATTGATCAAAGGAGCGATGCATTGTTTTCTAGCAATAAAAAGTGAAAACACTCTCGCTATCGCACTGGAAAGTTTCTAGAAGTTTTCACGTACCAATAATACTTACGGTCAATAATAATAGAGTAAACGAAGGAAGAAAAGAAAAATGATGTGCGGATTTTACGGCCTCATTTAAAAGACACGATATCATTTTACGTTTCGATTGCTACCATTGATCGCATCGACACACTTTTTAAGTAGAAAGTGCCAATTAATTACCGTAAAATACCTTTTAGTAGTATTCCGACTTTATTAGATATTGCAAGGAAATTATTTTATCTTTTGGAATTCTTGTATATGTATTTACCTTTTTAAGAATGTATGTTTAAAACGTTTAAATTACTTGCCTTATGTTCGGAGCTGTATTTTTTTAAATATTGGAATTTCTCTGTTATACGTTTGTTCAATTGTCAATTGCCGATGAATTGAATATTAACTGCCAATTAAACAATTTAAACTCCTTAGAATAAATTTTAGTCAAACTATTATTACGAATACCTTTATAAGTATTTATCGTAATGTAAAACGTTTAATGCAAAATGGCAAAGCGTAACATTATTTCAAATCATTTTAGTCACCTTAAATCAGAAAATTAAAATTTCTAAAGTTCCTTTTTAGTTTTCAGTAAGTTATTTATTTTCCTTTTAAAAATCTTTGCTGTACGGTTTTGCTCTGAGGGAAGGGACACCTCGCTTTGCTCAACGAACTTTCGGTTCCTCTAAATTTCCACTTTATTAAACTATCATTAACTTTATTACAAAATGGAGTCGTTACAATTTTTATAAAGTATCCCAGCGTCTTTTATTACGTAAACTATATTATACTTGAGTTTATAATGGACGACTATTGACCATCACATGCTGATTTTCGTTACAATATTGCCAGAAATTTCTTTTACGACGGGTCATTAGACTTTTACGATCCCGCTTATTATTTTCTTGTTGTACAAGTTCCGCAATTCTGTCATGGCAAAGAGTAGATTTGCTTATGGTTAAATGTAATGGCAGTCTATATAACCGATCAAACAAGGGAGACTTTCACCGTTAAACAAAATGCTCGATAATAGCGTCAGACGCGCTGTTTATACGGAAATAAAGAGTGAGAGTAGCCACTCTATTATTCTTGGAAGGAATTCGCTGCACTCTTCCTCAAAAAAATAATTTTCATCCTTTCACGAAGTAACAGTCCGTGCATTGGACGTACTGCATTGTATAATAACGAGTTAAAGATGTTTTATCAACGATTAAACGTAGTTTATGGAATTATTTGAGATTTCCTACCTGTTTTCTGTTTGCTTGATATAGGTAAAACGTATTTTTATATTTCATATTTTGATTTATAATTTACATTTGATATAGAATTTGAATTTTATATTTTATATATGAAAATATTAATTTGATATTAATTATATAATATTAATATTATATTATGTTATAAAATATATATTACAAAATAATTTAATTATATATTAAAATAAGAAAAAAATATCATGTTGCAGTGAAGGAAATAGAAAGCTTCTTAAAGAATGATAAGTAATAAATTAATTATACAGTTAAAAGTACATTATTTATATTAGAAGCATAATCATAATGCAAATATTTCACTATATTCAGTATAAGCTCTGTTCTATTATCAATAATCGATATATATTTATTTAAACACATACACATATAACGTAATGTAATACATATCCTTATACAATTATATCTCGTATTTTCTTTCATACCACACTTATAATTTTAACTAATTAGTCTAATAAATAAATATTATAACTCGAGTGAAATGAGGAAACCATTTCGAATTTAATAAGTTCGTTCCACTACTTCCTTCAATAAATCAATCGAGTATATTATTTCATTAAGTTACAAAAATGCCATTCATGCACGCAAATATGCTACCGTTCAAAAAATTCAATACCTCGTTTATTTAATATTTAGACCTTGTTTATTGATTATTGATAAAATCTGCGATACATTTTTTTATTATTATCGTAATTAGTTATTAATTAATTTTGGTTTCTAAAACCAAATAATAGTTGATTTCAAGGAAGAAAGTAATATGCGATGACAGAATTGACGACCATAGGTATTTGCTTAATGAAACAATTTTATTATTCGGGAAGTTTTCTATCTTCTGATTGTGTAATTTTTAAGCTACATATTATGAATTTTTCTATTTTAAAAGCGTAGATATTATCAGATTAGAAACTTAAGAAAAAATATACCAGCCCTAATTTTTGTAATTGTCGTGATTAACTTCACCAAGATGAACTATATACTTAATTGTAAGATGTGTCTCATAAGTTTCTTAACGAATAACATAAACCTGTAATTTTTTATTTTCAGAAAATAATTGCAAATTTTTAATTGTTAATTTGTATTTATATCTTAATAAGATTCACATACGGCCAATCACAGAAGTCTACATACATCTATCTTTGACGATTTCATGAATGGCAAAAAGATTGTAGGTTTATAACGTATATAAAATATAATATTATATGATGTGTATTAGACATTCTTGTAAAATTATATTTTACACCCTTTTACTTTATTTTTTAGTTTGCGACATAAATTGCGATATAAACGTGTCTGAGCTCAATCAACGTAGAGTTTAATATCAAAAAGGATATAAAAAGATAGACAGATGTAGAATATAACAAATATTCACAAAATAGATATACAATAGATTATATATTTCAAATTTAAAGGATATGGATATATTTTTTACGTCTGCTAGGGTCCAAATGCTGGCTCAAACACGGCTACTGCTTTATCCCAGTAGCAAGCAAAGACTGTTGACTTTGGAGAACTACCGATAAAATATAGATGAAAGCGACGTTTTTTGATGTGAAGTGAAACAGTGCCACTTGATTAAAACTATTGGCCATGTGTGAGCCAGTCTTAGATCTCTAACGTGCATCCAGCAAAATGCCCTGGATTATACTTTCGTTGCTTTCGTTGTGCATGCAAAAATCGCGTGTTAGCCTAGCAGATAGGAATTCGATTCTAAAAGCGTTCCTCTTAAAAGTGATCTTCACGATTCAGCTAACACTCGTACGTGACGATAATCTTCGTGTTTCGCCAGTAAACGCGCATGGGGCGTAATTAAATTGATTGATATTTTACACGAAGCGGCAACTTTCACGCGGTCACGTACCGATAAGAAGCTGTTAGCAGAGCATTTTAATTACGTTGGAGATCGGTTATCGCTTGCCACTGGCGAACTCGCTCGTGTTTCCGCCAGAACAGAGAGAAACACGATGCCATTGCTCTGGCATAACTCATTGGGAATCGTGTGTGTTTTTGCGTTGGCGAATACGAAACGAACGACTTCCTTGACGATAGACACGAACAAGATTCGTTTTGGAATATAAAGCACGAGTAATGTACAGTAACTCACGAAAATATTCTAACAACGCTTGCAAACATCTTATGTGAATTTATTACGTGTATTATATGAAACATTTTGAAATTCCATTCGTATTGTAATGAGACATGATTATCATAGTATTATAGAGTTAGAATTTCAGACTAATCTGGAAATATATATAAAGGTTACAAGGCCTTTATCGCGAACAATTAGTAAAAAAATGAGCGTGCAGTATGTAAATAGCTATTTTAAACGTATAACTAATGGTAGAGATGGCCCCATTAAATATCAAGACTTACTTAAATGTGATGGATAATTGATTGTTTCAATAATTTTCTAAGCTTAGTAAAATTTATGTTTGCAATAAATATCTTATCTATAGGTATACATACCTATATTTCCAGATTTACTTTAAACTATATCAATGTGCTTATAACGTCGTATGTCAAACACCTTTATTTCAATCGTTTAATTGTTAAGTCATAAATAAAATAGAGAAATTTCTTCTAAATTGATAGAAGAGCTATCATAATTAATTCTAATAATACTATTTAAAATGACGAATTATTGTTTTAATACACCATTAATCAGGTTTTGAATAAATAATTTGTATGTATTTATCTATTGATTCCACAAGCAATGGTAAATGTTGCTTTTGATCCGCAGTTTGCCATTAATTCATACATTTTAGTAACATTCGTGTCATTATTAAAACAAGTCAACCAAAGTGTCCACATACAGTGGTTCACGAAAATATTTGAACACTTAAGAAAACATTTTTTGAACATATTGCATATTATGTGAAACATCCTAAAATTTTATTGCTAGCTTCCTTATATTATATTAAATTTTCAAACGAATCTGAAAATGTACGAAGAAATTAGTAAGCATACACTTTGCGGAGATCGCCAAAGTACTCGAAATGTCGGTTATTCATTATTAATAAGCCACAGCATGAAGCGAGATCATCTAATTTTTTACTAGGTGAATATTTGCAGCAAATAATCTGAGATTTCTATATACAGGGTGGTTGGCAACTGGTGGTACAAGCGGAAAGGGGGTGATTCTACGCGAAAAAAGAAGTCGAAAATATAGAATAAAAATTTTTCGTTTGAGGCTTAGTTTTCGAAAAAATCGATTTTGAATTTTCGCTCGGTACGCGTTCTGCTCTTTGAATAACACGTCTGTCAGGATGTCGACGATTGGGATACCGGTGTCTGTAATGATCAGCTGCGACTGATGCGTTACCACCACACGCACCTAACGAAAGTATCATGTCCGTATATTCCCGATTGTTGTGTGTAGACATGATGGTAGACCAATAGGTACTGATAGTGGATAACGATAAAAGTCGGATAGTATGTTAATAGGTAGAAGAACACTTCGGTCACATTGGAAGTGTTTATCAACATAACGTCAATCGAGACAACGATCTACAGTGAGATCCGTTATAACGAGACGTGATAAAGTGCACGCGTACCGAGCGAAAATTCAAAGTCGATTTTCTCGAAAACAAAGCCTCAAACGAAAAATTTTTATTCTATATTTTCGACTTCTTTTTTCGCGTAGAATCACCCCCTTTCCGCTTGTACCACCAGTTACCAACCACCTTGTATATTACATTTTATTTTGAAAATCGATTAAACGTCGTTAAATCGTCGTTTTATTTCTATCAACTATCTAATAGATATATTATAATTTACGTTTCTAATGATTTCGATAAATTTTCAGAAATTCTGATGTTCGCAATTTATCGATTACGATATGCTTTCTAATATGCATTTTCCATTGACTGTATGACAAAAGCAAAATTTCCGTTTTTACAGACTTTAACAGATTTCCGAAAGTTTCGCTTAATATTTCGACAACTATAATCTATCGGTATACTGAATTATATTGATTTACTTTAGAGAGTAAGAGAACAATTATGCAGAAATTAATTAACTTTGTTCGCGTCGATTATTCTATGACTGTTTGCTGTGCATATGCGAAAATTTCATCATAGCGTCTGAGCATTAAACTCTCGACTTGATTTTCCTGTTGAGAAACAAATGTAGACATTGCGGTGCATATGAGGTTCCAAAGGGTTACGGAAGGAGGAAATTTAAACTAACAGAACTCTCCGATTTATCTCGTCGATTGATTACGTACGTTGGAAAACAAATAAAATATGCGCCAGCGGTGAACATCAAATATAGAAAGACGATGCCATAATGTTGTTAAAGGCCCTATTTGAGAAGATCTATATAAATACGCTTAATACAGATTTATGTAAAATTTCATTAACCATGTCGCTATACTTACGAACGAATAGAAATTGGCAAGAAATATTTCAACGAAAAGAAGCAAATATCCGTTGCAACAAACATTTATCATATATATTTTCCTACAGTATAATTTGTCAGGTAATAGAAATTAAGAGAAAAAGCGTTTGACTAATTTACTATGAGTAGCAAATAATGACTTCATTATCATCGGACAAAATAGAACACGCAACCTTTTCTCTATCTAAGTAAACAACTTTGCCACATTAAAGAGTAAACAGTAGGAAATCGATTTACTTCCATAGCTCTTCCGTGGGGTTTATTAGGAGCTTCAAGTAGCTAGCTGCTTCTTCCGAACGTTAAGGATTACACTTTATCGGCCAGGTATTTACTTTAATTCCCTTACAAATTACCAATGAATCTTAATCTTTCTATAAAAACAACTACTATTATGATGTCCACAAGTTCAACATATAATATTCAATACACTAGCAATAATTGAATAATACAATGAATATTTTGTGGAGAAAAATTTGAATGTATCACGCAGATGTTAAAAATGCTAGAGTATTCGTTTATCTTTCTGAAACAGCACAAACGTGAACAAGTGTCATCGATAACAAACAATAGTAATGAAAGATATATACCATAAAAGAATTATTATTAAATATTTATACAGGCAAAAAGCAAGGGGCAAGTGAAAAGAATTCAGAAATCCAAGCAACTATGCAATAAATCTCATAAACTATGTTCCTTCGATATGGATCATTCTGATTAGAAAGTTCAAAGAGAAGAAACCTATAGATTTTAGATATCGGAGAATGATTCACATGCGTTAAAAAATTATCTTCTTAAAGATCTGCACACTGTGAACGTGATTTTAAATAGAAAAAAAAAAAGAAAGAAAGAAAAAACGACCCTTGAGACAAAGAAAGATGAAGCGAAGAAAGTGGAGGACGATGATGACGAGGTAGTATCCTCTGGAAGAGGAAATGACAGGCATAGTGCCGTAGTGCCGAATAGTAAAAGTCGGAGAACAATGGATAAACGGAATGGTACAGCCGAGACCTTTCAGGCAATCGGGTAACTGGCAAAAATTGTGAAACACAATGGATAGAAGAACGCCTTCCCTTCTGGTCCGCTTTGCAATTCCCCCACGTTTCACCGAGCATTCCCTAACGTAACCACTTGTACAACCCAACGCGGCTGCGCCCCGGCACACCCACTTGACCCCGAAGTTAAAAGAAATTAAATTATGTAGGCTCTAATGTGTTCTCCAAGGCATTAAATGGTCTTCATAAGCTCTGCGTCGACATCACGAAATTTTTATCTTCCAAATGGCCACTTTGCATCGGCGATATTTTATTTCTAATAGATTAACGCAACGCGTTCTATCCGCGCGTTAATCTTCGTGACAATTACTGACAGCGTTACTTATCATAAATCATAAATCAATGATTAATACGATTAATAATCGCCACTTGAACAGGTTGCTAGAATATTAGGTACTAGAACGATAAAGAAACCAAATAGAAATGTGTAAAAAAGATAAATAAGAATTACAATAGACCTTCGAGAAACTTATTATAAAAAATGTATAACTTTCTAAGTCCGAATGTTACTTACTGTGCACTGACGTTCCATTACGATTTTGATATAAAGTCAATGAGATATCTTATCACGATTATAAAAGTTTTAGTATTGTTTGTCACAACTAGTGAAATAATACAGAGAGAAAGCAAATCGATTAATTATGTCGAAATTAAAATTTGAATCTTTTATTTACACTTCTCAGCTATTAATTAAAATAATTTATTTGGATTATTGTGATTGACGATCTCTTTTGCTCAATTTTCATTCTTTTTTATTATATCTTTTAAAAATATTAATATTCTTATTGAATAAACTATAACCATTTTGTTTTCATAAAATTGACAAAAGATTTTATTAACATTAACATGTTAAGTATATATATACTTAATTCGTACATTTGTCGTTTAACGGGTGAAATTTTCATTATACTTAAAAAATATTTGCAATTATTATACCTCAACAACGATATGTTATATTTGAAAAAAGTTTCTTCAATATTTTGTATAAAAATATTGTTATGGAAAAGCAAAAGGTAACTCGAGATTAACAAGTTACATAGGAAGTAGACATATCCAGCCATCTGGTGGCGCATTACTCAAATACATATAACAACTGTTAATATCGATCAACGATGACCCTAGTTAGCATGTCATCGTCATTATTTATCATTGCATGCTAATAGCAAGTAAACAAATACAAATTAACATATATTACGTTATTATATCACATTATATATAAATATTATATTAATGAAAACAAAATTAACCAACGATATTAAGCTCCTTTACAAGATTAAATATGATTCATTAAATAAACGATTGTTTTGATCACATACCTTGTAAATTGTCCAGCATATATGACAGCAGCTTGTGAGTCCCAGATGGTTCTCCATATAACGCCATTATTTCCTTGCTAAGTGGATTTCCCTGAAGTCCTAGCACTTGTAATTGGAACAATTTTCCTAGTTCATATGGTAACACTCGGAGGTAATTTTGGTTTAACAACAATTCTCTGAAATATAAACAAAACATCAGAATAAGATACATAAAAAATTTAATATGCGTTCAATTAATAATTCACGTTATCTTTTTACTGGATAATGGATATAAATACAAATACGATCATACCTGAGGTAGATGAGGTCCCCCAGTTCAGCTGGCAAACTCCGTAATTTATTGCTACTGAGATCTAAAGCACGTAAGTTGACTAAACGTCCAATCTCAGATGGTATCCTTTGTAAACTATTATCATTGAGATACAAAGCCGTTAGATGAGTCAATTGCCATAAATTTGGGCTTAAATTTCTTATACTGCCTGTTATCTCCAATTCTGGCCAATACGATTTCTTTCCAGAGTTTGCATCCTCCGTAGACATAAAAGTATGTGTACGACGTGGGTTGGAGTTTTCATACTTGTCTTTATGATTGCGAGACATGTTAAATCCTACACAAATATTGGAATGACGTTTAAAACTATTAAACATTACAATTACATAGCTATAAAACATACAAATTATATTAAACGATAGAGAATTAAACATTTACTTCAATGAAAATATTATATAGACTAATATTTTTGTAATACTTCTCAATGTGGCTACAAATGTTACATAATATATCAAATACAACAATTTACATACATAAAAATCTTAATTTATTTGCAATTGCTAATAACAGAGTAATTTATTCGTTTGTATATAGGTTAATTAACCCAAAATAAAAAATATACAATATGAGAAATCTTTTGTAAAAATTTAAGTAAAATATAATTTGTTGTACAATAATGTGGTTGTATTATCAACTGCATGTAATGTTTATCGTATCGATTATGAAATTCTCCATTTTATATTGTGCTTGATTTATTTTCAAAATTATAAACATTGTAACAGATATACTTCAGTACCTCATTGATATTATATATGTTCAAAAGAAATAAGCTTTTAAATACAGAAAAATTAATTTAGAATAATGCATAAAACCATTTGACATACAATCTTATCTCATCTTCCTTAACACATATATGCAATATTTTATTATCTAAAATATTACATTACTTTAATGAAAGACAAAGTATTGTGTATGTTCTTTGTTTTGCTGATACTATACGAACAGAACTAAAACATATTTTTTAAAAAGATGCAGATTTTTTCATATTTATAACTAAATACTTTATATTATTAAGAGAGAATTTATTCAATTCAGAATGCATCATTCAGAAATTCTATGAAAGTAAATTCATAACCTATGAAGTAAAAATGTTCATTTCTGAGTGCTTAATACCCGAAACATAACCTCATTACCTTTTGCGAACGTAATGATCAAAAGATCTATAAGAAATGCTAATATAATTTTTTAATAATACTTCAAAAAGCAGTTTATTTTTTAATGTGGACAATCTTTCATCTCTACACAGTTCATATGCTCTGTACGACAAGTTTCCGCACTAACATACATTTCTCTAACCGGATAGTTTCCCTACCTTTGAAATTTAATACGAAACCCGAAGGAAACTGTTACGCACCTTCATCTACCTCTTAGCACACACAAAACGCACGATGTGTTGATACCGAATGAAAATTTACGCGTAAACAAAACTACCTTGACAAACACAAATCCTCCATTTATCAACTGCACTGATCGCAAACTATAAGTGATCGTGATTGGTCGTGTTACTGCCGAATCTTCCCGAGGCAGCCGACACCAAACGATCGCCTTAAATTAAAATTTTACCAAAGCAGAAAATGTCTAGGGACTTTAGAAAATAACTATATATACAATTGCTTTCATTTATAGAATAAGATAGAATAAATAATCTTTTATTAGCATTTATATAAAGAATAAATTTCAAGTTTCGATTATTAAAGCATGCTTTCATTATATATTTTATATATATATATATATATCTACTATAGGTGCTCTCTATAGGAAGTAGTAAAGTACTATTTCATTTCAAGTACTGTAAACTATGAACTTTATCTTCTTACTAGTAGGTAGTAGGTAGATTTTACGCAAAAAGTAAGTCAAATATAAATGTTACAAAATATAAACACATGTTTTTGATAACAACACATGAATTCTTTTTTTAGGATATCATTGATTTCATCTCATACTTATTGCAAAATATACTTTTACTTAATATAAAACTTTCATACTATCCAAGCATACAAATAAAGATGGAATACAATGTCTTTCGAGGTGAGAATATTTTCTGATGTAACCTTTATTACTTTCACTTAATAATCGAAGAATTTTAATAAATTGATTTGAATTTTGCAGATTATTGTAAGGCCGAAAACAGTGAAGATGAAGAAATGAATCATGATCTACAATCACGGTTGTATGCTGAAATTTATTATACTTCAAATGATGTAGAGAATGTGGATAAAAAATCGAATGTTAAATTAGAAACTATTGATATAGCCAATAATAAACTTCGTACAGATGCAAATACTAGTAAAGTTTACGGTTTTAATGATACTCTTAGAAACAATGATATTGCTGGAAGTTCTAGCAAAACTTACATAAAAAACGAATCAGAAAATAATTCAGCATCAATGGAAGATGATAGTAAACCAGATATTACTTCCATTTGCATTAAAAGTACAACTGAAACGTTATCTAAAGATATAACTAACAAAAGTATCTCCAGTGTACCTTATGTGAAAACGCTAAACGAAACTGAAGAAAATATTGAGTCTACAAAGAACAATAGGCAATTAACATGTCATAATGTAGAATATGGTAAAATCAATTCAAATAATAATACCACTTACATTGTTGAAGATAATGTAAAATCAGAAATAAAAGATGAAAATGAAGAAAAGTTAGAAACCATACAATGTCTAAATAATGAGACAACTGCAAATCAATTTCCTCATCTAAATTCTACAAAACATGATGATGTTAAGAACAATGAGAATTGTCAGAGAATTGTATGTAATGAAGAAAGCAGTGATAACATTCTTAAAAAATATGAATTTTCTAAATCATTTATTAATAAACTATATCTAGAAAAATATGAAAAGTTAAAAAAGAAACTACAAGAAGTGGAAGAAGAAAAAGAAAGAAGTTTAAAAGAGAAAGAACAGGAAAAAATAAATATTAAAGAAAATCAGCAGAGACAAGTCATTATTGAATACGATTCACATAGCACAAAATCCATACATGAAACAAAAACAGATACGAAATACGAGATACTTTGTAGAACTGACAAACTGCAAAAACCTATCAATTGTTGCGAAGAAATAACAGTGTTAACATCAGACACAGAAAGTGATTCTGAAGAATCCATTTTAGAAGTACCGATTCCTCCAAAACCTCAACCACCTATCATAAATTTACAGGACTCAGATGAAAATTCTGAAACAACAAGTAGTAACAGCGATACAGATGAAGAATCTTCATTCGTTATAAGAAAGAAAAATAATTTGGTAGAAAATGTTAAAAAGAAAGATTTTATAATTGACCAGGAGTCAGATAGCTCTACCTCAGTTATTGATTGTACTAATGATGAATCAGCAATGGAAGATATAATGTTAAACTGTACAGAAATACAGAAAAGTGCATCAAGTATAAAAGAAATAATGGAAATGAATAAAATGGCTCGATCAGATCAATACAATAATAAAGACAAAAGCATTTGTGAAAAAAATAAGTCTATTGTAAGAAATGAAATTCATACTAAAGATCTTACTAGGCCTGACATGTTATTTAGCAATGATAAATACGATACATTTGAATTTCAATCGCCATTAAAAACAGTTCACAATAAAGATGTTATATATGAGAGGGACAAAGGTGAATCAGATAATTTTGCAGACGATGTAATGCTATCAGATTTCCTTAATTTTGAAGAACTAACTTCAAATAGAAATAAAAGATATTTTGTAGAAGATGTAATGGTATCAAATTTCCTTAATTCTGAAGAGTTGACTACAGACAGAAAAAGGCCTCTTGAAAAAGATGTAATGATGTCAAACGTTCTTCATTCTAAAGAACTGACACCAAATAAGAAAAGACATTATGATGATGATAATGAACCTTCTACAAGTGTAAAACAAAGGAGAAATACAGATAATGAATTTAAATGTTCCAAAGAAAATTTTGAACAACATAATAGTGACGATAAGAGTAATCGAGAGTGGGAAGAATATTTTTTTCGCCCTATGTCGGAGAAACTTAAAACTTTCTATGAATCTCAAGGACAAGAAAATTTTGATGTAAAGAAAATTCAGAGTAAAATGTCAAGTACGTCATTGAAAATTACTGTAGTCCTATTTTCTTTGTATTTATAAATTTATTATTTTTAAATATTTTTTATCGTAAATAAATTATAGAGGATCCAAGACTTTGGACTATTTTAGATGAAGACCTGATGCCTGATTTGTTCAAACATCGGAGATACTGGTACATGAAATGTACTAATTGCCACCAACATGGTCATCAGAGACATAATTGTACAGAGCCATATAAACCTACTCGATGTCATATGTGTGGTGCTCAAGGACATACAGAAACTCGATGCCCTCAGAAAATGTGCCTCACGGTTCGAAGATATATCATAAAAATATATTATGTGATAACTGTATAGTAATATGTTAATTTTTTACAGTGTGGTAAAAA
>NW_026109641.1:0-20851 GCF_024516045.1 Bombus affinis
CACTTCCGGCTCCTCGGGCTGGTGCGAATATTTCAATGTCCGTATGTGCCAAACCGTTGGTTTGTGACACACCTTTACGCGTCTCTCGTTCGCTGCGCTCGCACGAAAGCTATAGCCTAACCTAAAACCAATCCATCTTCCGTTCATTATTCGATATGGTGGCGACATATTTCAAATTTGCGAACGTGTGGGATCGGTTGAGGTTGGACTAGATTTTTACGAGCGAGCGGAGCGAGCGAGCAACGGTCACAATTTCCAAGCTATACATATACCATATATTGTCTTGCATATATTTCGTGCTTGTACCTAATTTTGTCAGCCATTTCGGACATCACGTTGCACTGTACTATGAGGAAACGGTACTAATTATGTGAAAACTATTGGTAAACCGTAAACATTTGTCAGAAGGCAATAGGATAAAGACTTCCGGCTCCTCGGGCTGGTGCGAATATATCAATGTCCGTATGTGCCAAACCGATGGTTTGTGACACACCTTTACGCGTCTCTCGTTAGCTGCGCTCGCACGAAAGCTATAGCCTAACCTAAAACCATTCCATCTTCCGTTCATTATTCGATATGGTGGCGACATATTTCAAATTTGCGAACGTGTGGGATCGGTTGTGAGGTTGGACTAGATTTTTACGAGCGAGCGGAGCGAGCGAGCAACGGTCACAATTTCCAAGCTATACATATACCATATATTGTCATGCATATATTTCGTGCTTGTACCTAATTTTGTCAGCCATTTCGGGACATCACGTTGCACTGTATTATGAGGAAACGGTACTAATTATGTGAAACTATTGGTAAACAGTAAACATTTGTCAGAAGGCAATAGGATAATGACTTCCGGCTCCTCGGGCTGGTGCGAATATTTCAACGTCCGTATGTGCCAAACCGTTGGTTTGTGACACACCTTTACGCTTCTCTCGCTCGCGGCGCTCGCTCGAAAGCTATACCCTAACCTAAAACCAATCCATCTTCCGTTCATTATTCGATATGGTGACGACATATTTCAAATTTGCGAACGTGTCGGATCGGTTGTGAGGTTGGACTAGATTTTTTCGAGCGAGCGAGCAACGATCACAATTTCCAACCTATACATACACCTTATATTGCCTTGCATATATTTCGTGTTATTACCTAATTTTGTCAGCCATTTCGGACATCACATTGCACTGTACTATGAGGAAATAGTACTATTTATGTGAAACTATTCATAAACTGTAAACATGTGTCGGTAGGCAATAGGATAAATACTTCCGGCTCCTCGGGCTGGTGCGAATATTTCAACGTCCGTATGTGCCAAACCGTTGGTTTGTGACACACCTATACGCGTCTCTCGCTCGCTGCGCTCGCTCGAAACTATAGCCTAACCTAAAACCAATCCATCTTGCGTTCATTATTCGATATGATGGCGACATATTTCAAATTTCCGAACGTGTCGGATCGGTTGTGGGGTTGGACTAGATTTTTACGAGCGAGCGGAGCGAGCGAGCAACGGTCACAATTTCCAAGCTATACATATACCTTATATTGCCTTGCATATATTTCGTGTTAGTACCTAATTTTGTCAGCCATTTCGGACATCACATTGCACTGTACTATGAGGAAATAGTACTATTTATGTAAAACTATTCATAAACTGTAAACATGTGTCGGTAGGCAATAGGATAAATACTTCCTGCTCCTCGGGCTGGTGCGAATATTTCAATGTCCGTATGTGCCAAACCGTTGGTTTGTGACACACCTTTACGCGTCTCTCGCTCGCCGCGCTCGCACGAAAGCTATAGCCTAACCTAAAACCAATCCCTCTTCCGTTCATTATTGGATATGGTGGCGACATATTTCAAATTTGCGAACGTGTCGGATCGCTTGTGAGGTTGGACTAGATTTTTACGAGCGAGCGGAGCGAGCGAGCAACGGTCACAATTTCCAAGCTATACATATACCTTATATTGCCTTCCATATATTTCGTGTTATTACCTTATTCTGTCAGCCATTTCGGACATCACATTGCATTGTACTATGTGGAAATAGTACTATTTATGTGAAACTATTCATAAACTGTAAACATGTGTCAGTAGGCAATAGGATAAATACTTCCGGCTCCTCGGGCTGGTGCGAATATTTCAATGTCCGTATGTGCCAAACCGTTGGTTTGAGACACACATTTACGCGTCGCTCGCTCGCTGCGCTCGCTCGAAAACTATAGCCTAACCTAAAACCAATCCATCTTCCGTCATTCTTCGATATGATGGCGACATATTTCAAATTTGCGAACGTGTCGGATCGGTAGTGGGGTTGGACTAGATTTTTACGAGCGAGCGGAGCGAGCGAGCAACGGTCACAATTTCCAAGCTATACATATACCTTATATTGCCTTCCATATATTTCGTGTTATTATCTAATTTTGTCAGCCATTTCGGACATCACATTGCACTGTACTATGAGGAAATAGTACTATTTATGTGAAACTATTCATAAACTGTAAACATGTGTCGGTAGGCAATAGGATAAATACTTCCGGCTCATCGGGCTGGTGTGAATATTTCAATGTCCGTATGTGCCAAACCGTTGGTTTGTGACACACCTATACGCGTCTCTCGCTCGCTGCGCTCGCTCGAAAACTATAGCCTAACCTAAAACCAATCCATTTTCCGTTCATTATTCGATATAGTGGCGACATATTTCAAATTTGCGAACGTGTGGGATCGGTTGTGAGGTTGGACTGGATTTTTACGAGCGAGCGGAGCGAGCGAGCAACGGTCACAATTTCCAAGCTATGCATATACCATATATTGTCTTGCATATATTTCGTGCTTGTACCTAATTTTGTCAGCCATTTCGGACATCACGTTGCACTGTACTATGAGGAAACGGTACTAAATTATGTGAAACTATTGGTAAACCGTAAACATTTGTCAGAAGGCAATAGGATAAAGACTTCCGGCTCCTCGGGCTGGTGCGAATATATCAATGTCCGTATGTGCCAAACCGATGGTTTGTGACACACCTTTACGCGTCTCTCGTTCGCTGCGCTCGCACGAAAGCTATAGCCTAACCTAAAACCAATCCATCTTGCGTTCATTATTCGATATGATGGCGACATATTTCAAATTTGCGAACGTGTCGGATCGGTTGTGAGGTTGGACTAGATTTTTACGAGCGAGCGGAGCGAGCGAGCAACGGTCACAATTTCCAAGCTATACATATACCTTATATTGCCTTGCATATATTTCGTGTTAGTACCTAATTTTGTCAGCCATTTCGGACATCACATTGCACTGTACTATGAGGAAATAGTACTATTTATGTAAAACTATTCATAAACTGTAAACATGTGTCGGTAGGCAATAGGATAAATACTTCCTGCTCCTCGGGCTGGTGCGAATATTTCAATGTCCGTATGTGCCAAACCGTTGGTTTGTGACACACCTTTACGCGTCTCTCGCTCGCCGCGCTCGCACGAAAGCTATAGCCAAACCTAAAACCAATCCCTCTTCCGTTCATTATTGGATATGGTGGCGACATATTTCAAATTTGCGAACGTGTCGGATCGCTTGTGAGGTTGGACTAGATTTTTACGAGCGAGCGGAGCGAGCGAGCAACGCTCACAATTTCCAAGCTATACATATACCTTATATTGCCTTCCATATATTTCGTGTTATTACCTAATTTTGTCAGCCATTTCGGACATCACATTGCATTGTACTATGTGGAAAAGGTACTATTTATGTGAAACTATTCATAAACTGTAAACATGTGTCGGTAGGCAATAGGATAAATACTTCCGGCTCCTCGGGCTGGTGCGAATATTTCAATGTCCGTATGTGCCAAACCGTTGGTTTATGACACACCTATACGCGTCTCTCGCTCGCTGCGCTCGCTCGAAAACTATAGCCTAACCTAAAACCAATCCATCTTGCGTTCATTATTCGATATGATGGCGACATATTTCAAATTTGCGAACGTGTCGGATCGGTTGTGGGGTTGGACTAGATTTTTACGAGCGAGCGGAGCGAGCGAGCAACGGTCACAATTTCCAAGCTATACATATACCATATATTGTCTTGCATATATTTCGTGCTTGTACCTAATTTTGTCAGCCATTTCGGACATCACGTTGCACTGTACTATGAGGAAACGGTACTAATTATGTGAAACTATTGGTAAACCGTAAAAATTTGTCAGAAGGCAATAGGATAAACACTTCCGGCTCCTCGGGCTGGTGCGAATATTTCAATGTCCGTATGTGCCAAACCGTTGGTTTGTGACACACCTTTACGCGTCTCTCGTTCGCTGCGCTCGCACGAAAGCTATAGCCTAACCTAAAAACCAATCCATCTTCCGTTCATTATTCGATATGGTGGCGACATATTTCAAATTTGCGAACGTGTGGGATCGGTTGTGAGGTTGGACTAGATTTTTACGAGCGAGCGGAGCGAGCGAGCAACGGTCACAATTTCCAAGCTATACATATACCATATATTGTCTTGCATATATTTCGTGCTTGTACCTAATTTTGTCAGCCATTTCGGACATCACGTTGCACTGTACTATGAGGAAACGGTACTAATTATGTGAAACTATTGGTAAACCGTAAACATTTGTCAGAAGGCAATAGGATAAAGACTTCCGGCTCCTCGGGCTGGTGCGAATATATCAATGTCCGTATGTGCCAAACCGATGGTTTGTGACACACCTTTACGCGTCTCTCGTTAGCTGCGCTCGCACGAAAGCTATAGCCTAACCTAAAACCATTCCATCTTCCGTTCATTATTCGATATGGTGGCGACATATTTCAAATTTGCGAACGTGTGGGATCGGTTGTGAGGTTGGACTAGATTTTTACGAGCGAGCGGAGCGAGCGAGCAACGGTCACAATTTCCAAGCTATACATATACCATATATTGTCATGCATATATTTCGTGCTTGCACCTAATTTTGTCAGCCATTTCGGACATCACGTTGCACTGTATTATGAGGAAACGGTACTAATTATGTGAAACTATTGGTAAACAGTAAACATTTGTCAGAAGGCAATAGGATAATGACTTCCGGCTCCTCGGGCTGGTGCGAATATTTCAACGTCCGTATGTGCCAAACCGTTGGTTTGTGACACACCTTTACGCTTCTCTCGCTCGCGGCGCTCGCTCGAAAGCTATACCCTAACCTAAAACCAATCCATCTTCCGTTCATTATTCGATATGGTGACGACATATTTCAAATTTGCGAACGTGTCGGATCGGTTGTGAGGTTGGACTAGATTTTTTCGAGCGAGCGAGCAACGATCACAATTTCCAACCTATACATACACCTTATATTGCCTTGCATATATTTCGTGTTATTACCTAATTTTGTCAGCCATTTCGGACATCACATTGCACTGTACTATGAGGAAATAGTACTATTTATGTGAAACTATTCATAAACTGTAAACATGTGTCGGTAGGCAATAGGATAAATACTTCCGGCTCCTAGGGCTGGTGCGAATATTTCAACGTCCGTATGTGCCAAACCGTTGGTTTGTGACACACCTATACGCGTCTCTCGCTCGCTGCGCTCGCTCGAAAACTATAGCCTAACCTAAAACCAATCCATCTTGCGTTCATTATTCGATATGATGGCGACATATTTCAAATTTCCGAACGTGTCGGATCGGTTGTGGGGTTGGACTAGATTTTTACGAGCGAGCGGAGCGAGCGAGCAACGGTCACAATTTCCAAGCTATACATATACCTTATATTGCCTTGCATATATTTCGTGTTAGTACCTAATTTTGTCAGCCATTTCGGACATCACATTGCACTGTACTATGAGGAAATAGTACTATTTATGTAAAACTATTCATAAACTGTAAACATGTGTCGGTAGGCAATAGGATAAATACTTCCTGCTCCTCGGGCTGGTGCGAATATTTCAATGTCCGTATGTGCCAAACCGTTGGTTTGTGACACACCTTTACGCGTCTCTCGCTCGCCGCGCTCGCACGAAAGCTATAGCCTAACCTAAAACCAATCCCTCTTCCGTTCATTATTGGATATGGTGGCGACATATTTCAAATTTGCGAACGTGTCGGATCGCTTGTGAGGTTGGACTAGATTTTTACGAGCGAGCGGAGCGAGCGAGCAACGGTCACAATTTCCAAGCTATACATATACCTTATATTGCCTTCCATATATTTCGTGTTATTACCTTATTCTGTCAGCCATTTCGGACATCACATTGCATTGTACTATGTGGAAATAGTACTATTTATGTGAAACTATTCATAAACTGTAAACATGTGTCAGTAGGCAATAGGATAAATACTTCCGGCTCCTCGGGCTGGTGCGAATATTTCAATGTCCGTATGTGCCAAACCGTTGGTTTGAGACACACATTTACGCGTCGCTCGCTCGCTGCGCTCGCTCGAAAACTATAGCCTAACCTAAAACCAATCCATCTTCCGTCATTCTTCGATATGATGGCGACATATTTCAAATTTGCGAACGTGTCGGATCGGTAGTGGGGTTGGACTAGATTTTTACGAGCGAGCGGAGCGAGCGAGCAACGGTCACAATTTCCAAGCTATACATATACCTTATATTGCCTTCCATATATTTCGTGTTATTATCTAATTTTGTCAGCCATTTCGGACATCACATTGCACTGTACTATGAGGAAATAGTACTATTTATGTGAAACTATTCATAAACTGTAAACATGTGTCGGTAGGCAATAGGATAAATACTTCCGGCTCATCGGGCTGGTGTGAATATTTCAATGTCCGTATGTGCCAAACCGTTGGTTTGTGACACACCTATACGCGTCTCTCGCTCGCTGCGCTCGCTCGAAAACTATAGCCTAACCTAAAACCAATCCATTTTCCGTTCATTATTCGATATGGTGGCGACATATTTCAAATTTGCGAACGTGTGGGATCGGTTGTGAGGTTGGACTGGATTTTTACGAGCGAGCGGAGCGAGCGAGCAACGGTCACAATTTCCAAGCTATGCATATACCATATATTGTCTTGCATATATTTCGTGCTTGTACCTAATTTTGTCAGCCATTTCGGACATCACGTTGCACTGTACTATGAGGAAACGGTACTAATTATGTGAAACTATTGGTAAACCGTAAACATTTGTCAGAAGGCAATAGGATAAAGACTTCCGGCTCCTCGGGCTGGTGCGAATATATCAATGTCCGTATGTGCCAAACCGATGGTTTGTGACACACCTTTACGCGTCTCTCGTTCGCTGCGCTCGCACGAAAGCTATAGCCTAACCTAAAACCAATCCATCTTCCGTTCATTATTCGATATGGTGGCGACATATTTCAAATTTGCGAACGTGTGGGATCGGTTGTGAGGTTGGACTAGATTTTTAAGATCGAGCGGAGCGAGCGAGCAACGGTCACAATTTCCAAGCTATACATATACTTTATATTGCCTTCCATATATTTCGTGTTATTACCTAATTTTGTTAGCCATTTCGGACATCACATTGCACTGTACTATGAGGAAATAGTACTATTTATGTGAAACTATTCATAAACTGTAAATATGTGTCGGTAGGCAATAGGATAAATACTTCCGGCTCCTCGGGCTGGTGCGAATATTTCAATGTCCGTATGTGCCAAACCGTTGGTTTATGACACACCTTTACGCGTCTCTCGCTCGCGGCGCTCGCTCGAAAACTATAGCCTAACCTAAAACCAATCCATCTTGCGTTCATTATTCGATATGATGGCGACATATTTCAAATTTGCGAGCGTGTCGGATCGGTTGTGAGGTTGGACTAGATTTTTACGAGCGAGCGGAGCGAGCGAGCAACGGTCACAATTTCCAAGCTATACATATACCATATATTGTCTTGCATATATTTCGTGCTTGTACCTAATTTTGTCAGCCATTTCGGACATCACGTTGCACTGTACTATGAGGAAACGGTACTAATTATGTGAAACTATTGGTAAACCGTAAACATTTGTCAGAAGGCAATAGGATAAAGACTTCCGGCTCCTCGGGCTGGTGCGAATATATCAATGTCCGTATGTGCCAAACCGTTGGTTTGTGACACACCTTTACGCGTCTCTCGTTCGCTGCGCTCGCACGAAAGCTATAGCCTAACCTAAAACCAATCCATCTTCCGTTCATTATTCGATATGGTGGCGACATATTTCAATTTTGCGAACGTGTCGGATCGGTTGTGAGGTTGGACTAGATTTTTTCGAGCGAGCGAGCAACGATCACAACTTCCAACCTATACATACACCTTATATTGCCTTGCATATATGTCGTGTTATTACCTAATTTTGTCAGCCATTTGGGACATCACATTGCATTGTACTATGTGGAAAAGGTACTATTTATGTGAAACTATTCATAAACTGTAAACATGTGTCGGTCGGCAATAGGATAAATACTTCCGGCTCCTCGGGCTGATGCGAATATTTCAATGTCCGTATGTGCCAAACCGTTGGTTTGTGACACACCCATACGCGTCTCTCGCTCGCTGCGCTCGCTCGAAAACTATAGCCTAACCTAATATCAATCCATTTTGCGTTCATTATTCGATATGATGGCGACATATTTCAAATTTGCGAACGTGTCGGATCGGTTGTGGGGTTGGACTAGATTTTTACGAGCGAGCAGAGCGAGCGAGCAACGGTCACAATTTCCAAGCTATACATATACCATATATTGTCTTGCATATATTTCGTGCTTGTACCTAATTTTGTCAGCCATTTCGGACATCACGTTGCACTGTACTATGAGGAAACGGTACTAATTATGTGAAACTATTGGTAAACCGTAAACATTTGTCAGAATGCATTAGGATAAAGACTTCCGGCTCCCCTGGCTGGTGCGAATATATCAATGTCCGTATGTGCCAAACCGATGGTTTGTGACACACCTTTACGCGTCTCTCGTTCGCTGCGCTCGCACGAAAGGTATAGCCTAACCTAAAACCAATCCATCTTCCGTTCATTATTCGATATGGTGACGACATATTTCAAATTTGCGAACGTGTCGGATCGGTTGTGAGGTTGGACTAGATTTTTTCGAGCGAGCGAGCAACGATCACAATTTCCAACCTATACATACACCTTATATTGCCTTGCATATATTTCGTGCTTGTACCTAATTTTGTCAGCCATTTCGGACATCACGTTGCACTGTATTATGAGGAAACGGTACTAATTATGTGAAACTATTGGTAAACAGTAAACATTTGTCAGAAGGCAATAGGATAAAGACTTCCGGCTCCTCGGGCTGGTGCGAATATTTCAACGTCCGTATGTGCCAAACCGTTGGTTTGTGACACACCTTTACGCTTCTCTCGCTCGCGGCGCTCGCTCGAAAGCTATACCCTAACCTAAAACCAATCCATCTTCCGTTCATTATTCGATATGGTGACGACATATTTCAAATTTGCGAACGTGTCGGATCGGTTGTGAGGTTGGACTAGATTTTTTCGAGCGAGCGAGCAACGATCACAATTTCCAACCTATACATACACCTTATATTGCCTTGCATATATTTCGTGTTATTACCTAATTTTGTCAGCCATTTCGGACATCACATTGCACTGTACTATGAGGAAATAGTACTATTTATGTGAAACTATTCATAAACTGTAAACATGTGTCGGTAGGCAATAGGATAAATACTTCCGGCTCCTCGGGCTGGTGCGAATATTTCAACGTCCGTATGTGCCAAACCGTTGGTTTGTGACACACCTTTACGCGTCTCTCGTTCGCTGCGCTCGCACGAAAGCTATAGCCTAACCTAAAACCAATCCATCTTCCGTTCATTATTCGATATGGTGACGACATATTTCAATTTTGCGAACGTGTCGGATCGGTTGTGGGGTTGGACTAGATTTTTACGAGCGAGCAGAGCGAGCGAGCAACGGTCACAATTTCCAAGCTATACATATACCATATATTGTCTTGCATATATTTCGTGCTTGTACCTAATTTTGTCAGCCATTTCGGACATCACGTTGCACTGTACTATGAGGAAACGGTACTAATTATGTGAAACTATTGGTAAACCGTAAACATTTGTCAGAAGGCAATAGGATAAAGACTTCCGGCTCCTCGGGCTGGTGCGAATATATCAATGTCCGTATGTGCCAAACCGATGGTTTGTGACACACCTTTACGCGTCTCTCGTTAGCTGCGCTCGCACGAAAGCTATAGCCTAACCTAAAACCATTCCATCTTCCGTTCATTATTCGATATGGTGGCGACATATTTCAAATTTGCGAACGTGTGGGATCGGTTGTGAGGTTGGACTAGATTTTTACGAGCGAGCGGAGCGAGCGAGCAACGGTCACAATTTCCAAGCTATACATATACCATATATTGTCATGCATATATTTCGTGCTTGTACCTAATTTTGTCAGCCATTTCGGACATCACGTTGCACTGTATTATGAGGAAACGGTACTAATTATGTGAAACTATTGGTAAACAGTAAACATTTGTCAGAAGGCAATAGGATAAAGACTTCCGGCTCCTCGGGCTGGTGCGAATATTTCAACGTCCGTATGTGCCAAACCGTTGGTTTGTGACACACCTTTACGCTTCTCTCGCTCGCGGCGCTCGCTCGAAAGCTATACCCTAACCTAAAACCAATCCATCTTCCGTTCATTATTCGATATGGTGACGACATATTTCAAATTTGCGAACGTGTCGGATCGGTTGTGAGGTTGGACTAGATTTTTTCGAGCGAGCGAGTAACGATCACAATTTCCAACCTATACATACACCTTATATTGCCTTGCATATATTTCGTGTTATTACCTAATTTTGTCAGCCATTTCGGACATCACATTGCACTGTACTATGAGGAAATAGTACTATTTATGTGAAACTATTCATAAACTGTAAACATGTGTCGGTAGGCAATAGGATAAATACTTCCGGCTCCTCGGGCTGGTGCGAATATTTCAACGTCCGTATGTGCCAAACCGTTGGTTTGTGACACACCTTTACGCGTCTCTCGTTCGCTGCGCTCGCACGAAAGCTATAGCCTAACCTAAAACCAATCCATCTTCCGTTCATTATTCGATATGGTGGCGACATATTTCAATTTTGCGAACGTGTCGGATCGGTTGTGAGGTTGGACTAGATTTTTTCGAGCGAGCGAGCAACGATCACAACTTCCAACCTATACATACACCTTATATTGCCTTGCATATATGTCGTGTTATTACCTAATTTTGTCAGCCATTTGGGACATCACATTGCATTGTACTATGTGGAAAAGGTACTATTTATGTGAAACTATTCATAAACTGTAAACATGTGTCGGTAGGCAATAGGATAAATACTTCCGGCTCCTCGGGCTGATGCGAATATTTCAATGTCCGTATGTGCCAAACCGTTGGTTTGTGACACACCCATACGCGTCTCTCGCTCGCTGCGCTCGCTCGAAAACTATAGCCTAACCTAATATCAATCCATTTTGCGTTCATTATTCGATATGATGGCGACATATTTCAAATTTGCGAACGTGTCGGATCGGTTGTGGGGTTGGACTAGATTTTTACGAGCGAGCAGAGCGAGCGAGCAACGGTCACAATTTCCAAGCTATACATATACCATATATTGTCTTGCATATATTTCGTGCTTGTACCTAATTTTGTCAGCCATTTCGGACATCACGTTGCACTGTACTATGAGGAAACGGTACTATTTATGTGAAACTATTGGTAAACCGTAAACATTTGTCAGAATGCATTAGGATAAAGACTTCCGGCTCCTCGGGCTGGTGCGAATATATCAATGTCCGTATGTGCCAAACCGATGGTTTGTGACACACCTTTACGCGTCTCTCGTTCGCTGCGCTCGCACGAAAGCTATAGCCTAACCTAAAACCAATCCATCTTGCGTTCATTATTCGATATGATGGCGACATATTTCAAATTTGCGAACGTGTCGGATCGGTTGTGAGGTTGGACTAGATTTTTACGAGCGAGCGGAGCGAGCGAGCAACGGTCACAATTTCCAAGCTATACATATACCTTATATTGCCTTGCATATATTTCGTGTTAGTACCTAATTTTGTCAGCCATTTCGGACATCACATTGCACTGTACTATGAGGAAATAGTACTATTTATGTAAAACTATTCATAAACTGTAAACATGTGTCGGTAGGCAATAGGATAAATACTTCCTGCTCCTCGGGCTGGTGCGAATATTTCAATGTCCGTATGTGCCAAACCGTTGGTTTGTGACACACCTTTACGCGTCTCTCGCTCGCCGCGCTCGCACGAAAGCTATAGCCAAACCTAAAACGAATCCCTCTTCCGTTCATTATTGGATATGGTGGCGACATATTTCAAATTTGCGAACGTGTCGGATCGCTTGTGAGGTTGGACTAGATTTTTACGAGCGAGCGGAGCGAGCGAGCAACGGTCACAATTTCCAAGCTATACATATACCTTATATTGCCTTCCATATATTTCGTGTTATTACCTAATTTTGTCAGCCATTTCGGACATCACATTGCATTGTACTATGTGGAAAAGGTACTATTTATGTGAAACTATTCATAAACTGTAAACATGTGTCGGTAGGCAATAGGATAAATACTTCCGGCTCCTCGGGCTGGTGCGAATATTTCAATGTCCGTATGTGCCAAACCGTTGGTTTATGACACACCTATACGCGTCTCTCGCTCGCTGCGCTCGCTCGAAAACTATAGCCTAACCTAAAACCAATCCATCTTGCGTTCATTATTCGATATGATGGCGACATATTTCAAATTTGCGAACGTGTCGGATCGGTTGTGGGGTTGGACTAGATTTTTACGAGCGAGCGGAGCGAGCGAGCAACGGTCACAATTTCCAAGCTATACATATACCATATATTGTCTTGCATATATTTCGTGCTTGTACCTAATTTTGTCAGCCATTTCGGACATCACGTTGCACTGTACTATGAGGAAACGGTACTAATTATGTGAAACTATTGGTAAACCGTAAACATTTGTCAGAAGGCAATAGGATAAACACTTCCGGCTCCTCGGGCTGGTGCGAATATTTCAACGTCCGCATGTGCCAAACCGTTGGTTTGTGACACACCTTTACGCGTCTCTCGTTCGCTGCGCTCGCACGAAAGCTATAGCCTAACCTAAAACCAATCCATCTTCCGTTCATTATTCGATATGGTGGCGACATATTTCAATTTTGCGAACGTGTCGGATCGGTTGTGAGGTTGGACTAGATTTTTTCGAGCGAGCGGAGCGAGCGAGCAACGGACACAATTTCCAAGCTATACATATACCACGTATTGTCTTGCATATATTTCGTGCTTGTACCTAATTTTGTCAGCCATTTTGGACATCACGTTGCACTGTACTATGAGGAAATAGTACTATTTATGTGAAACTATTCGTAAACTGTAAACATGTGTCGGTAGGCAATAGGATAAATACTTCCGGCTCCTCGGGCTGGTGCGAATATTTCAATGTCCGTATGTGCCAAACCGTTGGTTTATGACACACCTACACGCGTCTCTCGCTCGCTGCGCTCGCTCGAAAACTATAGCCTAACCTAAAACCAATCCATCTTGCGTTCATTATTCGATATGATGGCGACATATTTCAAATTTGCGAACGTGTCGGATCGGTTGTGAGGATGGACTAGATTTTTACGAGCGAGCGGAGCGAGCGAGCAACGGTCACAATTTCCAAGCTATACATATACCATATATTGTCTTGCATATATTTCGTGCTTGTACCTAATTTTGTCAGCCATTTCGGACATCACGTTGCACTGTACTATGAGGAAACGGTACTAATTATGTGAAACTGTTGGTAAACCGTAAACATTTGTCAGAAGGCAATAGGATAAAGACTTCCGGCTCCTCGGGCTGGTGCGAATATATCAATGTCCGTATGTGCCAAACCGATGGTTTGTGACACACCTTTACGCATCTCTCGTTCGCTGCGCTCGCACGAAAGCTATAGCCTAACCTAAAACCAATCCATCTTCCGTTCATTATTCGATATGGTGGCGACATATTTCAAATTTGCGAACGTGTGGGATCGGTTGTGAGGTTGGACTAGATTTTTTCGAGCGAGCGGAGCGAGCGAGCAACGGTCACAATTTCCAAGCTATACATATATCTTATATTGCCTTCCATATATTTCGTGTTATTACCTAATTTTGTCAGCCATTTCGGACATCACATTGCACTGTACTATGAGGAAATAGTACTATTTATGTGAAACTATTCGTAAACTGTAAACATTTGTCAGAAGGCAATAGGATAAAGACTTCCGGCTCCTCGGGCTGGTGCGAATATTTCAACGTCCGTATGTGCCAAACCGTTGGTTTGTGACACACCTTTACGCGTCTCTCGTTCGCTGCGCTCGCACGAAAGCTTTAGCCTAACCTAAAACCAATCCATCTTCCGTTCATTATTCGATATGGTGGCGACATATTTCAAATTTGCGAACGTGTGGGATCGGTTGTGAGATTGGACTAGATTTTTACGAGCGAGCGGAGCGAGCGAGCAACGGTCTCAATTTCCAAGCTATACGTATACCATATATTGTCTTGCATATATGTCGTGCTTGTACCTAATTTTGTCAGCCATTTCGGACATCACGTTGCACTGTACTATGAGGAAACGGTACTAATTATGTGAAACTATTGGTAAACCGTAAACATTTGTCAGAAGGCAATAGGATAAAGACTTCCGGCTCCTCGGGCTGGTGCGAATATTTCAACGTCCGTATGTGCCAAACCGTTGGTTTGTGACACACCTTTACGCGTCTCTCGTTCGCTGCGCTCGCACGAAAGCTATAGCCTAACCTAAAACCAATCCATCTTCCGTTCATTATTCGATATGGTGGCGACATATTTCAAATTTGCGAACGTGTCGGATCGGTTGTGAGGTTGGACTAGATTTTTTTCGAGCTAGCGAGCAACGATCACAATTTCCAACCTATACATACACCTTATATGGCCTTGCATATATGTCGTGTTATTACCTAATTTTGTCAGCCATTTCGGACATCACATTGCATTGTACTATGTGGAAATAGTACTATTTATGTGAAACTATTCATAAACTGTAAACATGTGTCGGTAGGCAATAGGATAAATACTTCCGGCTCCTCGGGCTGGTGCGACTATTTCAATGTCCGTATGTGCCAAACCGTTGGTTTATGACACACCTATACGCGTCTCTCGCTCGCTGCGCTCGCTCGAAAACTATAGCCTAACCAGAACCAATCCATCTGGCGTTCATTATTCGATATGATGGCGACATATTTCAAATTTGCGAACGTGTCGGATCGGTTGTGGGGTTGGACTAGATTTTTACGAGCGAGCAGAGCGAGCGAGCAACGGTCACAATTTCCAAGCTATACATATACCATATATTGTCTTGCATATATTTCGTGCTTGTACCTAATTTTGTCAGCCATTTCGGACATCACGTTGCACTGTACTATGAGGAAATAGTACTATTTATGTGAAACTATTCGTAAACTGTAAACATGTGTCGGTAGGCAATAGGATAAATACTTCCGGCTCCTCGGGCTGGTGCGAATATTTCAATGTCCGTATGTGCCAAACCGTTGGTTTATGACACACCTACACGCGTCTCTCGCTCGCTGCGCTCGCTCGAAAACTATAGCCTAACCTAAAACCAATCCATCTTGCGTTCATTATTCGATATGATGGCGACATATTTCAAATTTGCGAACGTGTCGGATCGGTTCTGAGGATGGACTAGATTTTTACGAGCGAGCGGAGCGAGCGAGCAACGGTCACAATTTCCAAGCTATACATATACCATATATTGTCTTGCATATATTTCGTGCTTGTACCTAATTTTGTCAGCCATTTCGGACATCACGTTGCACTGTACTATGAGGAAACGGTACTAATTATGTGAAACTATTGGTAAACCGTAAACATTTGTCAGAAGGCAATAGGATAAAGACATCCGGCTCCTCGGGCTGGTGCGAATATATCAATGTCCGTATGTGCCAAACCGATGGTTTGTGACAAACCTTTACGCATCTCTCGTTCGCTGCGCTCGCACGAAAGCTATAGCCTAACCTAAAACCAATCCATCTTCCGTTCATTATTCGATATGGTGGCGACATATTTCAAATTTGCGAACGTGTGGGATCGGTTGTGAGGTTGGACTAGATTTTTACGGGCGAGCGGAGCGAGCGAGCAACGGTCACAATTTCCAAGCTATACATATACCATATATTGTCTTGCATATATTTCGTGCTTGTACCTAATTTTGTCAGCCATTTCGGACATCACGTTGCACTGTACTATGAGGAAACGATACTAATTATGTGAAACTATTGGTAAACCGTAAACATTTGTCAGAAGGCAATTGGATAAAGACTTCCGGCTCCTCGGGCTGGTGCGAATATTTCAACGTCCGTATGTGCCAAACCGTTGGTTTGTGACACACCTTTACGCGTCTCTCGGTCGCTGCGCTCGCACGAAAGCTTTAGCCTAACCTAAAACCAATCCATCTTCCGTTCATTATTCGATATGGTGGCGACATATTTCAAATTTGCGAACGTGTCGGATCGGTTGTGAGGTTGGACTAGATTTTTTCGAGCGAGCGGAGCGAGCGAGCAACGGTCACAATTTCCAAGCTATACATATATCTTATATTGCCTTCCATATATTTCGTGTTATTACCTAATTTTGTCAGCCATTTCGGACATCACATTGCACTGTACTATGAGGAAATAGTACTATTTATGTGACACTATTCGTAAACTGTAAACATGTGTCGGTAGGCAATAGGATAAATACTTCCGGCTCCTCGGGCTGGTGCGAATATTTCAATGTCCGTATGTGGCAAACCGTTGGTTTATGACACACCTATACGCGTCTCTCGCTCGCTGCGCTCGCTCGAAAACTATAGCCTAACCTAAAACCAATCCATCTTGCGTTCATTATTCGATATGATGGCGACATATTTCAAATTTGCGAACGTGTCGGATCGGTTGTGGGGTTGGACTAGATTTTTACGAGCGAGCGGAGCGAGAGAGCAACGGTCACAATTTTCAAGCTGTACATATACCATATATTGTCTTGCATATATTTCGTGCTTGTACCTAATTTTGTCAGCCATTTCGGACATCACGTTGCACTGTACTATGAGGAAACGGTACTAATTATGTGAAACTATTGGCAAACCGTAAACATTTGTCAGAAGGCAATAGGATAAAGACTTCCGGCTCCTCGGGCTGGTGCGAATATTTCAACGTCCGTATGTGCCAAACCGTTGGTTTGTGACACACCTTTACGCGTCTCTCGTTCGCTGCGCTCGCACGAAAGCTATAGCCTAACCTAAAACCAATCCATCTTCCGTTCATTATTCGATATGGTGGCGACATATTTCAAATTTGCGAACGTGTCGGATCGGTTGTGAGGTTGGACTAGATTTTTTCGAGCGAGCGAGCAACGACCACAATTTCCAACCTATACATACACCTTATATCGCCTTGCATATATTTCGTGTTATTACCTAATTTTGTCAGCCATTTCGGACATCACATTGCACTGTACTATGAGGAAATAGTACTATTTATGTGAAACTATTCATAAACTGTAAACATGTGTCGGTGGGCAATAGGATAAATACTTCCGGCTCCTCGGGCTGGTGCGAATATTTCAATGTCCGTATGTGCCAAACCGTTGGTTTATGACACACCTTTACGCGTCTCTCGCTCGCGGCGCTCGCTCGAAAACTATAGCCTAACCTAAAACCAATCCATCTTGCGTTCATTATTCGATATGATGGCGACATATTTCAAATTTGCCAACGTGTCGGATCGGTAGTGGGGTTGGACTAGTTTTTTACGAGCGAGCGGAGCGAGCGAGCAACGGTCACAATTTCCAAGCTATACATATACCACGTATTGTCTTGCATATATTTCGTGCTTGTACCTAATTTTGTCAGCCATTTCGGACATCACGTTGCACTGTACTATGAGGAAACGGTACTAATTATGTGAAACTATTGGTAAACCGTAAACATTTGTCAGAAGGCAATAGGATAAAGACTTCCGGCTCCTCGGGCTGGTGCGAATATATCAATGTCCGTATGTGCCAAACCGATGGTTTGTGACACACCTTTACGCATCTCTCGTTCGGTGCGCTCGCACGAAAGCTATAGCCTAACCTGAAACCAATCCATCTGCCGTTCATTATTCGATATGGTGGCGACACATTTCAAATTTGCGAACGTGTGGGATCGGTTGTGAGGTTGGACTAGATTTTTACGAGCGAGCTGAGCGAGCGAGCAACGGTCACAATTTCCAAGCTATACATATACCATATATTGTCTTGCATATATTTCGTGCTTGTACCTAATTTTGTCAGCCATTTCGGACATCACGTTGCACTGTACTATGAGGAAACGGTACTAATTATGTGAAACTATTGGTAAACCGTAAACATTTGTCAGAAGGCAATAGGATAAAGACTTCCGGCTCCTCGGGCTGGTGCGAATATTTCAACGTCCGTATGTGCCAAACCGTTGGTCTGTGACACACCTTTACGCGTCTCTCGTTCGCTGCGCTCGCACGAAAGCTTTAGCCTAACCTAAAACCAATCCATCTTCCGTTCATTATTCGATATGGTGGCGACATATTTCAAATTTGCGAACGTGTCGGATCGGTTGTGAGGTTGGACTAGATTTTTTCGAGCGAGCGAGCAACGATCACAATTTCCAACCTATACATACACCTTATATTGCCTTGCATATATGTCGTGTTATTACCTAATTTTGTCAGCCATTTCGGACATCACATTGCATTGTACTATGTGGAAATAGTACTATTTATGTGAAACTATTCATAAACTGTAAACATGTGTCGGAAGGCAATAGGATAAATACTTCCGGCTCCTCGGGCTGGTGCGAATATTTCAATGTCCGTATGTGCCAAACCGTTGGTTTATGACACACCTTTACGCGTCTCTCGCTCGCGGCGCTCGCTCGAAAACTATAGCCTAACCTAAAACCAATCCATCTTGCGTTCATTATTCGATATGATGGCGACATATTTCAAATTTGCGAACGTGTCGGATCGGTAGTGGGGTTGGACTAGATTTTTACGAGCGAGCGGAGCGAGCGAGCAACGGTCACAATTTCCAAGCTATACATATACCACGTATTGTCTTGCATATATTTCGTGCTTGTACCTAATTTTGTCAGCCATTTCGGACATCACGTTGCACTGTACTATGAGGAAATAGTACTATTTATGTGAAACTATTCATAAACTGTAAACATGTGTCGGTAGGCAATAGGATAAATACTTCCGGCTCCTCGGGCTGGTGCGAATATTTCAACGTCCGTATGTGCCAAACCGTTGGTTTGTGACACACCTTTACGCGTCTCTCGTTCGCTGCGCTCGCACGAAAGCTATAGCCTAACCTAAAACCAATCCATCTTCCGTTCATTATTCGATATGGTGGCGACATATTTCAAATTTGCGAACGTGTCGGATCGGTTGTGATGTTGGACTAGATTTTTTCGAGCGAGCGAGCAACGATCACAACTTCCAACCTATACATACACCTTATATTGCCTTGCATATATGTCGTGTTATTACCTAATTTTGTCAGCCATTTGGGACATCACACTGCATTGTACTATGTGGAAAAGGTACTATTTATGTGAAACTATTCATAAATTGTAAACATGTGTCGGTAGGCAATAGGATAAATACTTCCGGCTCCTCGGGCTGATGCGAATATTTCAATGTCCGTATGTGCCAAACCGTTGGTTTGTGACACACCCATACGCGTCTCTCGCTCGCTGTGCTCGCTCGAAAACTATAGCCTAACCTAATATCAATCCATTTTGCGTTCATTATTCGATATGATGGCGACATATTTCAAATTTGCGAACGTGTCGGATCGGTAGTGGGGTTGGACTAGATTTTTACGAGCGAGCGGAGCGAGCGAGCAACGGTCACAATTTCCAAGCTATACATATACCACGTATTGTCTTGCATATATTTCGTGCTTGTACCTAATTTTGTCAGCCATTTCGGACATCACGTTGCACTGTACTATGAGGAAATAGTACTATTTATGTGAAACTATTCATAAACTGTAAACATGTGTCGGTAGGCAATAGGATAAATACTTCCGGCTCCTCGGGCTGGTGCGAATATTTCAACGTCCGTATGTGCCAAACCGTTGGTTTGTGACACACCTTTACGCGTCTCTCGTTCGCTGCGCTCGCACGAAAGCTATAGCCTAACCTAAAACCAATCCATCTTCCGTTCATTATTCGATATGGTGGCGACATATTTCAAATTTGCGAACGTGTGGGATCGGTTGTGAGGTTGGACTAGATTTTTTCGAGCGAGCGGAGCGAGCGAGCAACGGTCACAATTTCCAAGCTATACATATATCTTATATTGCCTTCCATATATTTCGTGTTATTACCTAATTTTGTCAGCCATTTCGGACATCACATTGCACTGTACTATGAGGAAATAGTACTATTTATGTGAAACTATTCGTAAACTGTAAACATTTGTCAGAAGGCAATAGGATAAAGACTTCCGGCTCCTCGGGCTGGTGCGAATATTTCAACGTCCGTATGTGCCAAACCGTTGGTTTGTGACACACCTTTACGCGTCTCTCGTTCGCTGCGCTCGCACGAAAGCTTTAGCCTAACCTAAAACCAATCCATCTTCCGTTCATTATTCGATATGGTGGCGACATATTTCAAATTTGCGAACGTGTGGGATCGGTTGTGAGATTGGACTAGATTTTTACGAGCGAGCGGAGCGAGCGAGCAACGGTCTCAATTTCCAAGCTATACGTATA
>NW_026109642.1:0-20811 GCF_024516045.1 Bombus affinis
GTTATATACTATTACGATATAACGTATAACGTTATATACTATATCGATATAACGTATAACGTTATGTAGTATAACGATATAGCGTATAACGTTATATACTATAACGATATAACGTATAACGTTATATACTATATCGATATAACGTATAACGTTATATACTATATCGATATAACATGTAACGTTATATACTATTACGATATAACGTATAACGTTATATACTATGTCGATATAACCTATAACGTTATATACTATTACGATATAACGTATAACGTCATATACTATTACCATATAACGTATAACGTTATATACTATTACTATATATCGTATAACGTTGTATAGTATAACGATATAACGTATAACGTTATATACTATAACGATATAACATGTAACGTTATATACTATTACGATATAACGTATAACGTTATATACTATATCGATATAACATATAACGTTATATACTATTACGATATAACGTATAACGTTATATACAATTACGATATAACGTATAACGTTATATACTATTACCATATAACGTAAAACTTTATATACTATTACGATATAACGTATAACGTTATATACTATTACTATATATCGTATAACGTTATATAGTATAACGATATAGCGTATAACGTTATGTAGTGTTACGATATAACGTATAGCGTTATATACTATATCGATATAACGTATAACGTTATATAATATAACGATATAACGTATAACGTTATATGCTATAACGATATAACGTATAACGTTATATACTATATCGATATAACGTATAACGTTATGTACTATATCGATATAACATGTAACGTTATATACTATTACGATATAACGTATAACGTTATATACTATATCGATATAACATATAACGTTATATACTATTACGATATAACGTATAACGTTATATACAATTACGATATAACGTATAACGTTATATACTATTACCATATAACGTAAAACGTTATATACTCTTACGATATAACGTATAACGTTATATACTATTACGATATAACGTATAACGTTATATACTATTACTATATATCGTATATCGTTATATAGTATAACGATATGGCGTATAACGTTATATACTATGACGATATAACGTATAACGTTACGTAGTATTACGATATAACGTATAACGTTATGTAGTATGACGATATAACGTTTAACGTCATATACTATATCGATATAACGTATAACGTTATATACTATAACGATATAACGTATAACGTTATATACTATTACGATATAACGTAAAACGTTATATACTATTACGATATAACGTATAACGTTATATACTATTACTATATATAGTATAACGTTATATACTATATCGATATAACATGTAACGTTATATACTATTACGATATAACGTATAACGTTATATACTATATCGATATAACATATAACGTTATATACTATTACGATATAACGTATAACGTTATATACAATTACGATATAATGTATAACGTTATATAATATAACGATATAACATGTAACGTTATATACTATTACGATATAACGTATAACGTTATATACTATATCGATATAACATATAACGTTATATGCTATTACGATATAACGTATAACGTTATATACAATTACGATATAACGTATAACGTTATATACTATTACCATATAACGTAAAACGTTATATACTATTACGATATAACGTATAACGTTATATACTATTACTATATATCGTATAACGTTATATAGTATAACGATATAGCGTATAACGTTATGTAGTGTTACGATATAACGTATAGCGTTATATACTATATCGATATAACGTATAACGTTATATAATATAACGATATAACGTATAACGTTATATACTATAACGATATAACGTATAACGTTATATACTATAACGATATAACGTATAACGTTATATACTATTACCATATAACGTATAACGTTATATACTATATCGATATAACGTATAACGTTATATACTATATCGATATAACATGTAACGTTATATACTATTACGATATAACGTATAACGTTATATACTATATCGATATAACATATAACGTTATATACTATTACGATATAACGTATAACGTTATATACAATTACGATATACCGTATAACGTTATATACTATAACGATATAACGTATAACGTTATATACTATAACGATATAACGTATAACGTTATATACTATTACCATATAACGTAAAACGTTATATACTATTACGATATAACGTATAACGTTATATACTATTACTATATATCGTATAACGTTATATACTATAACGATATAACGTATAACGTTATATACTATAACGATATAACATATAACGTTATATACTATTACCATATAACGTAAAACGTTATATACTATTACGATACAACGTATAACGTTATATACTATTACTATATATCGTATAACGTTATATAGTATAACGATATAGCGTATAACGTTATGTAGTGTTACGATATAACGTAGAGCGTTATATACTATATCGATATAACGTATAACGTTATATAATATAACGATATAACGTATAACGTTATATACTATAACGATATAACGTATAACGTTATATACAATTACGATATAACGTATAACGTTATATACTATAACGATATAACGTATAACGTTATATACTATAACGATATAACGTATAACGTTATATACTATAACGATATAACGTATAGCGTTATATACTATATCGATATAACGAATAACGTTATATACTATTACGATATAACGTATAACGTTATATACTATAACGATGTAACGTATAACGTTATATACTATAACGATATAACGTATAACGCCATTTACTATTACTATATATCGTAATACGTTATATACTATTACGATATAACGTATAACGTTATATACTACAACGATATAACGTATAACGTTATATACTATATCGATATAACGTATAAGGTTATATACTATAACGATATAACGTATAACGCTATATACTATCACCATATAACGTATAACGTTATATACTATTACTATATATCGTATAACGTTATATAGTATAACGATATAGCTTATAACGTTATGTAGTATGACGATATAACGTATAGCGTTATATACTATATCGATATAACGTATAACGTTATATACTATAACGATATAACGTATAGCGTTATATACTATATCGATATAACGTATAACGTTATATACTATATCGATATAACATATAACGTTATATACTATTACGATATAACGTATAACGTTATATACTATTACGATATAACGTATAACGTTATATACTATTACTATATATCGTATAACGTTATATAGTATAACGATATAGCATATGACGTTATGTGGTATTACGATATAACGTATAGCGTTATATACTGTAACGATATAACGTATAGCGTTATATACTATATCGATATAACGTATAACGTTATATACTATATCGATATAACATATAACGTTATATACTATTACGATATAACGTATAACGTTATATACTATTACGATATAACGTATAACGTTATATACAATTACGATATAACATGTAACGTTATATACTATTACCATATAAAGTAAAACGTTATATACTATTACGGTATAACGTATAACGTTATATACTATTACTATATATCGTATAACGTTATATAGTATAACGATATAGCGTATAACGTTATGTAGTGTTACGATATAACGTATAGCGTTATATACTATATCGATATAACGTGTAACGCTATATACTATTACCATATAACGTAAAACGTTATATACTATTACGATATAACGTATAACGTTATATACTATTACTATATATCGTATAACGTTATATAGTATAACGATATAGCATATAACGTTATGTAGTATTACGATATAACATATAACGTTATATACTATTACCATATAAAGTAAAACGTTATATACTATTACGGTATAACGTATAACGTTATATACTATTACTATATATCGTATAACGTTATATAGTATAACGATATAGCGTATAACGTTATGTAGTGTTACGATATAACGTATAGCGTTATATACTATATCGATATAACGTGTAACGCTATATACTATTACCATATAACGTAAAACGTTATATACTATTACGATATAACGTATAACGTTATATACTATTACTATATATCGTATAACGTTATATAGTATAACGATATAGCATATAACGTTATGTAGTATTACGATATAACGTATAGCGTTATATACTATAACGATATAACGTATAGCGTTATATACTATATCGATATAACGTATAACGTTATATACTATATCGATATAACATATAACGTTATATACTATTACGATATAACGTATAACGTTATATACTATTACGATATAACGTATAACGTTATATACTATTACGATATAACGTATAACGCTATATACTATTACGATATAACGTATAACGTTATATACTATTACTATATATCGTATATCGTTATATAGTATAACGATATGGCGTATAACGTTATATACTATGACGATATAACGTATAACGTTACGTAGTATTACGATATAACGTATAACGTTATGTAGTATGACGATATAACGTATAACGTTATGTAGTATTACGATATAACGTATAACGTTATGTAGTATGACGATATAACGTATAACGTCATATACTATATCGATATAACTTATAACGTTATATACTATAACGATATAACGTATAGCGTTATATACTATATCGATATAACGTATAACGTTATATACTATATCGATATAACATATAACGTTATATACTATTACGATATAACGTATAACGTTATATACTATTACGATATAACGTATAACGTTATATACTATAACGATATAACGTATAACGTTATATACTATTACGATATAACGTAAAACGTTATATACTATTACGATATAACGTATAACGTTATATACTATTACTATATATAGTATAACGTTATATAGTATAACGATATAGCGTATAACGTTATGTAGTGTTACGATATAACGTATAGCGTTATATACTATATCGATATAACGTATAACGTTATATAATATAACGATATAACGTATAACGTTATATACTATAACGATATAACGTATAACGTTATATACTATAACGATATAACGTATAACGTTATATACTATTACCATATAACGTATAACGTTATATACTATATCGATATAACGTATAACGTTATATACTATATCGATATAACATGTAACGTTATATACTATTACGATATAACGTATAACGTTATATACTATATCGATATAACATATAACGTTATATACTATTACGATATAACGTATAACGTTATATACAATTACGATATACCGTATAACGTTATATACTATAACGATATAACGTATAACGTTATATACTATAACGATATAACGTATAACGTTATATACTATTACTATATATCGTATAACGTTATATAGTATAACGATATAGCGTATAACGTTATGTAGTGATACGATATAACGTATAGCGTTATATACTATATCGATATAACGTATAACGTTATATAATATAACGATATAACGTATAACGTTATATACTATAACGATATAACGTATAACGTTATATACTATAACGATATAACGTAAAACGTTATATACTATTACGATATAACGTATAACGTTATATACTATTACTATATATCGTATAACGTTATATACTATAACGATATAACGTATAACGTTATATACTATAACGATATAACATATAACGTTATATACTATTACCATATAAAGTAAAACGTTATATACTATTACGATATAACGTATAACGTTATATACTATTACTATATATCGTATAACGTTATATAGTATAACGATATAGCGTATAACGTTATGTAGTGTTACGATATAACGTATAGCGTTATATACTATATCGATATAACGTATGACGTTATATAATATAACGATATAACGTATAACGTTATATACTATAACGATATAACGTAAAACGTTATATACAATTACGATATAACGTATAACGTTATATACTATAACGATATAACGTATAACGTTATATACTATAACGATATAACGTATAACGTTATATACTATAACGATATAACGTATAGCGTTATATACTATATCGATATAACGAATAACGTTATATACTATTACGATATAACGTATAACGTTATATACTATAACGATGTAACGTATAACGTTATATACTATAACGATATAACGTATAACGCCATTTACTATTACTATATATCGTAATACGTTATATACTATTACGATATAACGTATAACGTTATATACTATAACGATATAACGTATAACGTTATATACTATAACGATATAACGTATAAGGTTATATACTATAACGATATAACGTATAACGTTATATACTATCACCATATAACGTATAACGTTATATACTATTACTATATATCGTATAACGTTATATAGTATAACGATATAGCTTATAACGTTATGTAGTATGACGATATAACGTATAGCGTTATATACTATATCGATATAACGTATAACGTTATATACTATAACGATATAACGTATAGCGTTATATACTGTATCGATATAACGTATAACGTTATATAGTATAACGATATAACGTGTAACGTTATATACTATTACCATATAACGTAAAACGTTATATACTATTACGATATAACGTATAACGTTATATACTATTACTATATATCGTATAACGTTATATAGTATAACGATATAGCATATAACGTTATGTAGTATTACGATATAACGTATAGCGTTATATACTATAACGATATAACGTATAGCGTTATATACTATATCGATATAACGTATAACGTTATATACTATATCGATATAACATATAATGTTATATACTATTACGATATAACGTATAACGTTATATACTATTACGATATAACGTATAACGTTATATACTATTACGATATAACGTATAACGCTATATACTATTACGATATAACGTATAACGTTATATACTATTACTATATATCGTATATCGTTATATAGTATAACGATATGGCGTATAACGTTATATACTATGACGATATAACGTATAACGTTACGTAGTATTACGATATAACGTATAACGTTATGTAGTATGACGATATAACGTATAACGTTATGTAGTATTACGATATAACGTATAACGTTATGTAGTATGACGATATAACGTATAACGTCATATACTATATCGATATAACTTATAACGTTATATACTCTAACGATATAACGTATAGCGTTATATACTATATCGATATAACGTATAACGTTATATACTATATCGATATAACATATAACGTTATATACTATTACGATATAACGTATAACGTTATATACTATTACGATATAACGTATAACGTTATATACTATAACGATATAACGTATAACGTTATATACTATTACGATATAACGTAAAACGTTATATACTATTACGATATAACGTATAACGTTATATACTATTACTATATATAGTATAACGTTATATAGTATAACGATATAGCATATAACATTATGTAGTATTACGACATAACGTATAGCGTTATATACTATAACGATATAACGTATAACGTTATATACTATAACGATATAACGTATAACGTTATATACTATAACGATATAACGTATAACGTTATATACTATATCGATATAACATGTAACGTTATATACTATTACGATATAACGTATAACGTTATATACTATGTCGATATAACCTATAACGTTATATACTATTACGATATAACGTATAACGTCATATACTATTACCATATAACGTATAACGTTATATACTATTACTATATATCGTATAACGTTGTATAGTATAACGATATAACGTATAACGTTATATACTATAACGATATAACATGTAACGTTATATACTACTACGATATAACGTATAACGTTATATACTATATCGATATAACATATAACGTTATATACTATTACGATATAACGTATAACGTTATATACAATTACGATATAACGTATAACGTTATATACTATTACCATATAACGTAAAACTTTATATACTATTACGATATAACGTATAACGTTATATACTATTACTATATATCGTATAACGTTATATAGTATAACGATATAGCGTATAACGTTATGTAGTGTTACGATATAACGTATAGCGTTATATACTATATCGATATAACGTATAACGTTATATAATATAACGATATAACGTATAACGTTATATGCTATAACGATATAACGTATAACGTTATATACTATATCGATATAACGTATAACGTTATGTACTATATCGATATAACATGTAACGTTATATACTATTACGATATAACGTATAACGTTATATACTATATCGATATAACATATAACGTTATATACTATTACGATATAACGTATAACGTTATATACAATTACGATATAACGTATAACGTTATATACTATTACCATATAACGTAAAACGTTATATACTCTTACGATATAACGTATAACGTTATATACTATTACGATATAACGTATAACGTTATATACTATTACTATATATCGTATATCGTTATATAGTATAACGATATGGCGTATAACGTTATATACTATGACGATATAACGTATAACGTTACGTAGTATTACGATATAACGTATAACGTTATGTAGTATGACGATATAACGTTTAACGTCATATACTATATCGATATAACGTATAACGTTATATACTATAACGATATAACGTATAACGTTATATACTATTACGATATAACGTAAAACGTTATATACTATTACGATATAACGTATAACGTTATATACTATTAATATATATAGTATAACGTTATATACTATATCGATATAACATGTAACGTTATATACTATTACGATATAACGTATAACGTTATATACTATATCGATATAACATATAACGTTATATACTATTACGATATAACGTATAACGTTATATACAATTACGATATAATGTATAACGTTATATAATATAACGATATAACATGTAACGTTATATACTATTACGATATAACGTATAACGTTATATACTATATCGATATAACATATAACGTTATATACTATTACTATATATCGTATAACGTTATATAGTATAACGATATAGCGTATAACGTTATATACTATTACCATATAACGTAAAACGTTATATACTATTACGATATAACGTATAACGTTATATACCATTACTATATATCGTATAACGTTATATAGTATAACGATATAGCGTATAACGTTATGTAGTGTTACGATATAACGTATAGCGTTATATACTATATCGATATAACGTATAACGTTATATAATATAACGATATAACGTATAACGTTATATACTATAACGATATAACGTATAACGTTATATACTATAACGATATAACGTATAACGTTATATACTATTACCATATAACGTATAACGTTATATACTATATCGATATAACGTATAACGTTATATACTATATCGATATAACATGTAACGTTATATACTATTACGATATAACGTATAACGTTATATACTATATCGATATAACATATAACGTTATATACTATTACGATATAACGTATAACGTTATATACAATTACGATATACCGTATAACGTTATATACTATAACGATATAACGTATAACGTTATATACTATAACGATATAACGTATAACGTTATATACTATTACTATATATCGTATAACGTTATATAGTATAACGATATAGCGTATAACGTTATGTAGTGATACGATATAACGTATAGCGTTATATACTATATCGATATAACGTATAACGTTATATAATATAACGATATAACGTATAACGTTATATACTATAACGATATAACGTATAACGTTATATACTATAACGATATAACGTAAAACGTTATATACTATTACGATATAACGTATAACGTTATATACTATTACTATATATCGTATAACGTTATATACTATAACGATATAACGTATAACGTTATATACTATAACGATATAACATATAACGTTATATACTATTACCATATAAAGTAAAACGTTATATACTATTACGATATAACGTAAACGTATAACGTTATATACTATTACTATATATCGTATAACGTTATATAGTATAACGATATAGCGTATAACGTTATGTAGTGTTACGATATAACGTATAGCGTTATATACTATATCGATATAACGTATAACGTTATATAATATAACGATATAACGTATAACGTTATATACTATAACGATATAACGTATAACGTTATATACAATTACGATATAACGTATAACGTTATATACTATAACGATATAACGTTATATACTATAACGATATAACGTATAACGTTATATACTATAACGATATAACGTATAGCGTTATATACTATATCGATATAACGAATACGTTATATACTATTACGATATAACGTATAACGTTATATACTATAACGATGTAACGTATAACGTTATATACTATAACGATATAACGTATAACGCCATTTACTATTACTATATATCGTAATACGTTATATACTATTACGATATAACGTATAACGTTTATATACTATAACGATATAACGTATAACGTTATATACTATAACGATATAACGTATAAGGTTATATACTATAACGATATAACGTATAACGTTATATACTATCACCATATAACGTATAACGTTATATACTATTACTATATATCGTATAACGTTATATAGTATAACGATATAGCTTATAACGTTATGTAGTATGACGATATAACGTATAGCGTTATATACTATATCGATATAACGTATAACGTTATATTACTATAACGATATAACGTATAGCGTTATATACTGTATCGATATAACGTATAACGTTATATAGTATAACGATATAACGTGTAACGTTATATACTATTACCATATAACGTAAAACGTTATATACTATTACGATATAACGTATAACGTTATATACTATTACTATATATCGTATAACGTTATATAGTATAACGATATAGCATATAACGTTATGTAGTATTACGATATAACGTATAGCGTTATATACTATAACGATATAACGTATAGCGTTATATACTATATCGATATAACGTATAACGTTATATACTATATCGATATAACATATAATGTTATATACTATTACGATATAACGTATAACGTTATATACTATTACGATATAACGTATAACGTTATATACTATTACGATATAACGTATAACGCTATATACTATTACGATATAACGTATAACGTTATATACTATTACTATATATCGTATATCGTTATATAGTATAACGATATGGCGTATAACGTTATATACTATGACGATATAACGTATAACGTTACGTAGTATTACGATATAACGTATAACGTTATGTAGTATGACGATATAACGTATAACGTTATGTAGTATTACGATATAACGTATAACGTTATGTAGTATGACGATATAACGTATAACGTCATATACTATATCGATATAACTTATAACGTTATATACTATAACGATATAACGTATAGCGTTATATACTATATCGATATAACGTATAACGTTATATACTATATCGATATAACATATAACGTTATATACTATTACGATATAACGTATAACGTTATATACTATTACGATATAACGTATAACGTTATATACTATAACGATATAACGTATAACGTTATATACTATTACGATATAACGTAAAACGTTATATACTATTACGATATAACGTATAACGTTATATACTATTACTATATATAGTATAACGTTATATAGTATAACGATATAGCATATAACATTATGTAGTATTACGACATAACGTATAGCGTTATATACTATAACGATATAACGTATAACGTTATATACTATAACGATATAACGTATAACGTTATATACTATAACGATATAACGTATAACGTTATATACTATATCGATATAACGTATAACGTTATATACTATATCGATATAACATGTAACGTTATATACTATTACGATATAACGTATAACGTTATATACTATAACGATATAACGTATAACGTTATATACTATAACGATATAACGTATAACGTTATATACTATTACCATATAACGTATAACGTTATATACTATATCGATATAACGTATAACGTTATATACTATATCGATATAACATGTAACGTTATATACTATTACGATATAACGTATAACGTTATATACTATATCGATATAACATATAACGTTATATACTATTACGATATAACGTATAACGTTATATACAATTACGATATACCGTATAACGTTATATACTATAACGATATAACGTATAACGTTATATACTATAACGATATAACGTATAACGTTATATACTATTACTATATATCGTATAACGTTATATAGTATAACGATATAGCGTATAACGTTATGTAGTGATACGATATAACGTATAGCGTTATATACTATATCGATATAACGTATAACGTTATATAATATAACGATATAACGTATAACGTTATATACTATAACGATATAACGTATAACGTTATATACTATAACGATATAACGTAAAACGTTATATACTATTACGATATAACGTATAACGTTATATACTATTACTATATATCGTATAACGTTATATACTATAACGATATAACGTATAACGTTATATACTATAACGATATAACATATAACGTTATATACTATTACCATATAAAGTAAAACGTTATATACTATTACGATATAACGTATAACGTTATATACTATTACTATATATCGTATAACGTTATATAGTATAACGATATAGCGTATAACGTTATGTAGTGTTACGATATAACGTATAGCGTTATATACTATATCGATATAACGTATAACGTTATATAATATAACGATATAACGTATAACGTTATATACTATAACGATATAACGTATAACGTTATATACAATTACGATATAACGTATAACGTTATATACTATAACGATATAACGTATAACGTTATATACTATAACGATATAACGTATAACGTTATATACTATAACGATATAACGTATAGCGTTATATACTATATCGATATAACGAATAACGTTATATACTATTACGATATAACGTATAACGTTATATACTATAACGATGTAACGTATAACGTTATATACTATAACGATATAACGTATAACGCCATTTACTATTACTATATATCGTAATACGTTATATACTATTACGATATAACGTATAACGTTATATACTATAACGATATAACGTATAACGTTATATACTATAACGATATAACGTATAAGGTTATATACTATAACGATATAACGTATAACGTTATATACTATCACCATATAACGTATAACGTTATATACTATTACTATATATCGTATAACGTTATATAGTATAACGATATAGCTTATAACGTTATGTAGTATGACGATATAACGTATAGCGTTATATACTATATCGATATAACGTATAACGTTATATACTATAACGATATAACGTATAGCGTTATATACTGTATCGATATAACGTATAACGTTATATAGTATAACGATATAACGTGTAACGTTATATACTATTACCATATAACGTAAAACGTTATATACTATTACGATATAACGTATAACGTTATATACTATTACTATATATCGTATAACGTTATATAGTATAACGATATAGCATATAACGTTATGTAGTATTACGATATAACGTATAGCGTTATATACTATAACGATATAACGTATAGCGTTATATACTATATCGATATAACGTATAACGTTATATACTATATCGATATAACATATAATGTTATATACTATTACGATATAACGTATAACGTTATATACTATTACGATATAACGTATAACGTTATGTAGTATTACGATATAACGTATAGCGTTATATACTATATCGATATAACGTATAACGTTATATACTATAACGATATAACGTATAGCGTTATATACTATATCGATATAACGTATAACGTTATATACTATATCGATATAACATATATCGTTATATACTATTACGATATAACGTACAACGTTATATACTATTACGATATAACGTATAACGTTATATACTATTACGATATAACGTATAACGTTATATACTATAACGATATAACGTATAACGTTATATACTATTACGATATAACGTAAAACGTTATATACTATTACGATATGACGTATAACGTTATATACTATTACTATATATAGTATAACGATATATACTATATCGATATAACATGTAACGTTATATACTATTACGATATAACGTATAACGTTATATACTATATCGATATAACATATAACGTTATATACTATTACGATATAACGTATAACGTTATATACAATTACGATATAACGTATAACGTTATATACTATTACCATATAACGTAAAACGTTATATACTATTACGATATAACGTATAACGTTATATACCATTACTATATATCGTATAACGTTATATAGTATAACGATATAGCGTATAACGTTATGTAGTGTTACGATATAACGTATAGCGTTATATACTATATCGATATAACGTATAACGTTATATAATATAACGATATAACGTATAACGTTATATACTATAACGATATAACGTATAACGTTATATACTATAACGATATAACGTATAACGTTATATACTATTACCATATAACGTATAACGTTATATACTATATCGATATAACGTATAACGTTATATACTATATCGATATAACATGTAACGTTATATACTATTACGATATAACGTATAACGTTATATACTATATCGATATAACATATAACGTTATATACTATTACGATATAACGTATAACGTTATATACAATTACGATATACCGTATAACGTTATATACTATAACGATATAACGTATAACGTTATATACTATAACGATATAACGTATAACGTTATATACTATTACTATATATCGTATAACGTTATATAGTATAACGATATAGCGTATAACGTTATGTAGTGATACGATATAACGTATAGCGTTATATACTATATCGATATAACGTATAACGTTATATAATATAACGATATAACGTATAACGTTATATACTATAACGATATAACGTATAACGTTATATACTATAACGATATAACGTAAAACGTTATATACTATTACGATATAACGTATAACGTTATATACTATTACTATATATCGTATAACGTTATATACTATAACGATATAACGTATAACGTTATATACTATAACGATATAACATATAACGTTATATACTATTACCATATAAAGTAAAACGTTATATACTATTACGATATAACGTATAACGTTATATACTATTACTATATATCGTATAACGTTATATAGTATAACGATATAGCGTATAACGTTATGTAGTGTTACGATATAACGTATAGCGTTATATACTATATCGATATAACGTATAACGTTATATAATATAACGATATAACGTATAACGTTATATACTATAACGATATAACGTATAACGTTATATACAATTACGATATAACGTATAACGTTATATACTATAACGATATAACGTATAACGTTATATACTATAACGATATAACGTATAACGTTATATACTATAACGATATAACGTATAGCGTTATATACTATATCGATATAACGAATAACGTTATATACTATTACGATATAACGTATAACGTTATATACTATAACGATGTAACGTATAACGTTATATACTATAACGATATAACGTATAACGCCATTTACTATTACTATATATCGTAATACGTTATATACTATTACGATATAACGTATAACGTTATATACTATAACGATATAACGTATAACGTTATATACTATAACGATATAACGTATAAGGTTATATACTATAACGATATAACGTATAACGTTATATACTATCACCATATAACGTATAACGTTATATACTATTACTATATATCGTATAACGTTATATAGTATAACGATATAGCTTATAACGTTATGTAGTATGACGATATAACGTATAGCGTTATATACTATATCGATATAACGTATAACGTTATATACTATAACGATATAACGTATAGCGTTATATACTGTATCGATATAACGTATAACGTTATATAGTATAACGATATAACGTGTAACGTTATATACTATTACCATATAACGTAAAACGTTATATACTATTACGATATAACGTATAACGTTATATACTATTACTATATATCGTATAACGTTATATAGTATAACGATATAGCATATAACGTTATGTAGTATTACGATATAACGTATAGCGTTATATACTATAACGATATAACGTATAGCGTTATATACTATATCGATATAACGTATAACGTTATATACTATATCGATATAACATATAATGTTATATACTATTACGATATAACGTATAACGTTATATACTATTACGATATAACGTATAACGTTATATACTATTACGATATAACGTATAACGCTATATACTATTACGATATAACGTATAACGTTATATACTATTACTATATATCGTATATCGTTATATAGTATAACGATATGGCGTATAACGTTATATACTATGACGATATAACGTATAACGTTACGTAGTATTACGATATAACGTATAACGTTATGTAGTATGACGATATAACGTATAACGTTATGTAGTATTACGATATAACGTATAACGTTATGTAGTATGACGATATAACGTATAACGTCATATACTATATCGATATAACTTATAACGTTATATACTATAACGATATAACGTATAGCGTTATATACTATATCGATATAACGTATAACGTTATATACTATATCGATATAACATATAACGTTATATACTATTACGATATAACGTATAACGTTATATACTATTACGATATAACGTATAACGTTATATACTATAACGATATAACGTATAACGTTATATACTATTACGATATAACGTAAAACGTTATATACTATTACGATATAACGTATAACGTTATATACTATTACTATATATAGTATAACGTTATATAGTATAACGATATAGCATATAACATTATGTAGTATTACGACATAACGTATAGCGTTATATACTATAACGATATAACGTATAACGTTATATACTATAACGATATAACGTATAACGTTATATACTATAACGATATAACGTATAACGTTATATACTATATCGATATAACGTATAACGTTATATACTATATCGATATAACATGTAACGTTATATACTATTACGATATAACGTATAACGTTATATACTATATCGATATAACATATAACGTTATATACTATTACGATATAACGTATAACGTTATATACAATTACGATATAACGTATAACGTTATATACTATAACGATATAACGTATAACGTTATATACTATAACGATATAACGTATAGCGTTATATACTATATCGATATAACGAATAACGTTATATACTATTACGATATAACGTATAACGTTATATACTATATCGATATAACGTATAACGTTATGTAGTATAACGATATAGCGTATAACGTTATATACTATAACGATATAACGTATAACGTTATATACTATATCGATATAACGTATAACGTTATATACTATATCGATATAACATGTAACGTTATATACTATTACGATATAACGTATAACGTTATATACTATGTCGATATAACCTATAACGTTATATACTATTACGATATAACGTATAACGTCATATACTATTACCATATAACGTATAACGTTATATACTATTACTATATATCGTATAACGTTGTATAGTATAACGATATAACGTATAACGTTATATACTATAACGATATAACATGTAACGTTATATACTATTACGATATAACGTATAACGTTATATACTATATCGATATAACATATAACGTTATATACTATTACGATATAACGTATAACGTTATATACAATTACGATATAACGTATAACGTTATATACTATTACCATATAACGTAAAACTTTATATACTATTACGATATAACGTATAACGTTATATACTATTACTATATATCGTATAACGTTATATAGTATAACGATATAGCGTATAACGTTATGTAGTGTTACGATATAACGTATAGCGTTATATACTATATCGATATAACGTATAACGTTATATAATATAACGATATAACGTATAACGTTATATGCTATAACGATATAACGTATAACGTTATATACTATATCGATATAACGTATAACGTTATGTACTATATCGATATAACATGTAACGTTATATACTATTACGATATAACGTATAACGTTATATACTATATCGATATAACATATAACGTTATATACTATTACGATATAACGTATAACGTTATATACAATTACGATATAACGTATAACGTTATATACTATTACCATATAACGTAAAACGTTATATACTCTTACGATATAACGTATAACGTTATATACTATTACGATATAACGTATAACGTTATATACTATTACTATATATCGTATATCGTTATATAGTATAACGATATGGCGTATAACGTTATATACTATGACGATATAACGTATAACGTTACGTAGTATTACGATATAACGTATAACGTTATGTAGTATGACGATATAACGTTTAACGTCATATACTATATCGATATAACGTATAACGTTATATACTATAACGATATAACGTATAACGTTATATACTATTACGATATAACGTAAAACGTTATATACTATTACGATATAACGTATAACGTTATATACTATTACTATATATAGTATAACGTTATATACTATATCGATATAACATGTAACGTTATATACTATTACGATATAACGTATAACGTTATATACTATATCGATATAACATATAACGTTATATACTATTACGATATAACGTATAACGTTATATACAATTACGATATAATGTATAACGTTATATAATATAACGATATAACATGTAACGTTATATACTATTACGATATAACGTATAACGTTATATACTATATCGATATAACATATAACGTTATATGCTATTACGATATAACGTATAACGTTATATACAATTACGATATAACGTATAACGTTATATACTATTACCATATAACGTAAAACGTTATATACTATTACGATATAACGTATAACGTTATATACTATTACTATATATCGTATAACGTTATATAGTATAACGATATAGCGTATAACGTTATGTAGTGTTACGATATAACGTATAGCGTTATATACTATATCGATATAACGTATAACGTTATATAATATAACGATATAACGTATAACGTTATATACTATAACGATATAACGTATAACGTTATATACTATAACGATATAACGTATAACGTTATATACTATTACCATATAACGTATAACGTTATATACTATATCGATATAACGTATAACGTTATATACTATATCGATATAACATGTAACGTTATATACTATTACGATATAACGTATAACGTTATATACTATATCGATATAACATATAACGTTATATACTATTACGATATAACGTATAACGTTATATACAATTACGATATACCGTATAACGTTATATACTATAACGATATAACGTATAACGTTATATACTATAACGATATAACGTATAACGTTATATACTATTACCATATAACGTAAAACGTTATATACTATTACGATATAACGTATAACGTTATATACTATTACTATATATCGTATAACGTTATATACTATAACGATATAACGTATAACGTTATATACTATAACGATATAACATATAACGTTATATACTATTACCATATAACGTAAAACGTTATATACTATTACGATACAACGTATAACGTTATATACTATTACTATATATCGTATAACGTTATATAGTATAACGATATAGCGTATAACGTTATGTAGTGTTACGATATAACGTAGAGCGTTATATACTATATCGATATAACGTATAACGTTATATAATATAACGATATAACGTATAACGTTATATACTATAACGATATAACGTATAACGTTATATACAATTACGATATAACGTATAACGTTATATACTATAACGATATAACGTATAACGTTATATACTATAACGATATAACGTATAACGTTATATACTATAACGATATAACGTATAGCGTTATATACTATATCGATATAACGAATAACGTTATATACTATTACGATATAACGTATAACGTTATATACTATAACGATGTAACGTATAACGTTATATACTATAACGATATAACGTATAACGCCATTTACTATTACTATATATCGTAATACGTTATATACTATTACGATATAACGTATAACGTTATATACTACAACGATATAACGTATAACGTTATATACTATATCGATATAACGTATAAGGTTATATACTATAACGATATAACGTATAACGCTATATACTATCACCATATAACGTATAACGTTATATACTATTACTATATATCGTATAACGTTATATAGTATAACGATATAGCTTATAACGTTATGTAGTATGACGATATAACGTATAGCGTTATATACTATATCGATATAACGTATAACGTTATATACTATAACGATATAACGTATAGCGTTATATACTATATCGATATAACGTATAACGTTATATACTATATCGATATAACATATAACGTTATATACTATTACGATATAACGTATAACGTTATATACTATTACGATATAACGTATAACGTTATATACTATTACTATATATCGTATAACGTTATATAGTATAACGATATAGCATATGACGTTATGTGGTATTACGATATAACGTATAGCGTTATATACTGTAACGATATAACGTATAGCGTTATATACTATATCGATATAACGTATAACGTTATATACTATATCGATATAACATATAACGTTATATACTATTACGATATAACGTATAACGTTATATACTATTACGATATAACGTATAACGTTATATACAATTACGATATAACATGTAACGTTATATACTATTACCATATAAAGTAAAACGTTATATACTATTACGGTATA
>NW_026109643.1:0-20700 GCF_024516045.1 Bombus affinis
ATATTTTTCATGGAAAAAAAAAACTAATATTGTAGTATCGGAAAAAGGATAGGATTAGAATAATTTAGATTTGTAAAATTCTCCTAATACTATTTATTAAGATAAATGAAAATAACAGAGATTAATTGGACAGAGAACGATAAATGTTCAACTTGAACTAAAACACAAAAGTCTTATTCCGCTCAAATCACTCTCGCAACTCTATAACTCTAACAACTCGATCTCTCTACAACGCTAGCAACTCTACAACTCTCGTCTTCGGCATCTGCACTCGCACGCTCTCGCTTCTCAACTCATACTGTACGCCTTTTGCATTCGTTCTCGCCGGCGGCTCAACTAACACTCCCTTTAGCATCTCTTTGTCTTTTCCCGCCCTATCGCGCACGTGTCCCGAAAATGCCCGTGGCCAGGGTCACGCAGGCCTTTTCCACGAAACTGTTCACTTGAAAGGACCGACGACACATTGATGTACCCGACGATGCCGCGGCTCTCGCGACATTGTTTACGATTCGGCCGATATCTTAGGCCTTTTGTCCACGATACTACAATATTTCAATGAAATGTCGCTTGTTGGGTGTGCGAGCTTCGTTTTCCTCGTCGCTCTACCTGTGTTTTTCTATTTTAAAGAATACACATTGGATTTTTGCGGCATTGTTGGCGAATGATATTAAAACATCGAGACAAAAATTTAATCAATAACTGAGGGAAATCGCACTCATCTCGTAAAAGGGACCTTTTTTCCCTCACGTGAAAAGAAATCCATCTGGTATCGAATGATACATCTTTTCTCTTTGCTTCTTTTACCTACAGTGGTTCGCCACGCTGCATATATTTGAATATTTACCGTAGACAACTTTTATGCATATATTGTCTGTGTTATATAAAACAGTTTGGAATTTAATTAGAACTATTAATGGGACATTATTATACGTACATAATATAAAAATGTATACATGACATAAAAATTACATGATAATAAAAAATTGCTTGAAAAATACTAAAATACTTAATACAAAAATTAGTATATATTATAAACACTTATTTTAAACACATAATGAATGTTAAAAATAGTCTGACTGAATATTTAGGCTTAACAACATGATGAATTATTTAAATAAATATTGTGATCGCTACGAAATATTAGTGGCACGCGACGATTTAAGTGTATGTCTTGTAGTTTCTATATACATTTACAGATTTCTTTCAAACCTTACCGATATAACTATAATAATTTCATATGAAACACATAATATTCATAAAAGTTTTCTATAAATATTCCAATTTTCCCAATAACTACATAGCCGAAATACAATTTAAATATATTCGTATAGTCTCCTTATCGCTGCAAACTACAAAGCTTCCGATTACAGGGTATTATCACGTGCCATTGGGCAAATAATTTGTTTAAAACGCGCACACAGGTGTCGAGGTAGTTTTCTTGAAATATCAAAAGAAATGGACAATTTCTTTGCCTATCTACCTTCCACGGGAATGTGCAGTCTTTTCGTTTTATTTCCAGTGATAAACACACACGTAAATTCACATTCGTCCACATACCAATTTAGCTAACCTCCATGGGAATACACGAAAAGTAGAACGTTTACAATACATTCAAATGACTGTATAGTTTTACGAGGGAGAAAGGCACGTTTACTGGTATCGTTTCAATTTTTGAACTAGTAGTTGATCGTCGAAATCCTACCGATTCTCCGGCTCGATGAAAAATTGTTATCCAATCATTCGATAGTTAGACGTGGAAGCAGCGTGAGGAAATAACGATGGACAACCGGCGCAATTTGTCGAAGAGCAATCGATCGAATTAAAATAAATAGAAATATCTGATTGATGAAATTCATGTTTAATTTCATTGACAAATAAAATCTTGTCTCTCTATAAAAATGTATACGCGTAACGAATAGAGTTAGCACGCGCGTTCAACGTTTGAAAATGAAAATAAAATACATAACGCATAGTTTGCTTTGTTATTCCGCGGAAAACTAAATAAATTTGTTGGAAAAATGTTGAAGAATTTCAAGTTGTCCTTAACGCGGTAAAAGGGAGTAAATTGCAGTGACTGCGGTTGAACATTCAAGAATGGAAAAGACGTGGATTTATTCTTTTACAGATGGCTATGAATTCGAATGTGACGAGCTTGGTCCAAGAGAGTGGTTACATTCCGTACATCCATCGCCCAGAAACTTACATAGTACCTGGAATATTATTAATAATCCTGATAGTGGGTGTATTTGGGAATGGAATGATGATGATTACATTGGGTGCGGATTCGGCTGCAAAGAATACATCCACTATCTACATGTTTTCGTTGGCTCTGGGCAATATTTTGGTAAGAAAGGGCAGGATGTGTATATATTATCTCTAATGTATCATTCAAGACCGACGTTAAAAAAAAGTATCTCTGACGTCGAATAAAATGGAAAAAGATTTCGTGCACGTTTGAGAAACGTTCAGATGGACAAGACGTGTCGAGAGTTTCCTCTCGTAAAATATAAAATGTGTTCAAAATTTCATAGCATAAATTTTGTAACAACATATTTCTGTATGAATAATTAACTGGGTAGAATTAAACTAATCTACTATTATTCTTGCAAGCCACAATCAAAAGATTCATCAGCTTACTAACACGGAAGGGATAAATATTTAATTGTCGATGCAACCCGCTTGAAAGCGGTCAGGAAAACGAACTCTCCTGCCCGAACGCGTGGTGTAATGGGCTCTTGCGTCTCCGTCGCTTTGTTGCGCTTGCTCGCTGCTTTGCGGTCGGAAGATTTTTCTAGGTATAAACACGTCGTGGAATTGTGCACTCCTTTCTAGGTGCTCAATATCTTCCGACACGATGAAGGCGGGTTTTAGATGGTCTACGGAGACTTTCACGCTTTTGTCCTTCACCCGTATGGTAAAGGTTTTCTCCCCACGCTGTATAACCTGATAGGGGCCATCGTACGGTGGTTGCAGTGGGCCTCCGATTGCATCGTGACGTACGAAAACGTACGGCGACGTTTCTAAATCGCGGAACATGAACGTTTTCTTTTCGCCGTGTTGTGAAATCGGCAGAGGTCTAATCTCGCTCATTCGCTCTCGCAGACGGTTTGCGAATTCCGCGTTGGCCGGTTGTTTTGCTGGTACAAAAATTCCGCTGGCAATCGTATACCCGTACCATAAATCATTTCGGCTGCCGTTGCGCTCAGGTCTTCCTTGATAGCGGTTCTAATGCCTAGAAGAACTATGGGAAGGCTTTCGACCCAGTTGCTCGAATTGTGGCATTTGATTGCGGCTTTAAGCCGCCGGTGGAAGTGCTCTACCATCCCGTTGGACGCGGGGTGATAGGCTGTGGTACGCAAATGCTTAATGTCGAGCATCCGGCATAGTTCTTTGAAAAGATTGGATTCGAATTGGCGTCCTTGATCTGTTGTTATTTTTGCTGGGACGCCAAACCGCGCTATCCATGTGGAAAGAAGAGCCGAGGCAACGGTCGTTGCTTCCATATCTGGTATAGGAATCGCTTCGGGCCAACGTGAAAAACGATCGATACATGTTAGACAATATCGGCAGCCTTGTGAGTATTGCATGACGATAATGTCTAAATGTATATGCTTGAATCGTCCTGCGAGCTCCCCGAATGTTCCGGTCGGCGTTGATACGTGTCTCGTTATTTTACATTGTTGACACGGGATGCATTGCCGTGTCCATGTTTGGCAATCTTTGTTTAGCGCAGGCCAAACAAAACGCGATTTTACGAGTTTTTGCGTCGCGCGTATCCCTTTGATCTGACTATGATCACGGCAAAAACGACGGATTTGGATTAACGATCGGAACCGCCTAAGGTTGTCGGATATATAATAAGCTCGTCTTTGGGTAAACACGATTTCTTGTGTAGCGGATTTACTGGGCTAAAAATGTGAAATACACATTTTCTTTTTGTTAAAGCATGATCGTTCGAACACTATAATCGAGAAAATATTTATTTATATTTTGCCGGGATACAAATGACATGGGGTCCTAGCAACATTTTCCGCTTGACGGGAAATCGAAATGTAAAGAGGATCCCGACGAAGGAAGGAAAGATTTTTCTCATCTATATTCGGAATATCTATATTCATGGATTGTTAATTTTCACCATTCCAGCTTTGTCGCAATTTATTTTCAACTTATTGGACATTCATTTTGATTTATTATATATATTTATACGCGGAATACAATGGGTAGCAGATGGCTTTTTCAAGATGTATGAATCATAACCACAAGAAGTACAATTAAATATTTATCCCTTCCGTGTTAGTAAGCTGATGAATCTTTTGATTGTGGCTTGCAAGAATAATAGTAGATTAGTTTAATTCTACCCAGTTAATTATTCATACAGAAATATGTTGTTACAAAATTTATGCTATGAAATTTTGAACACATTTTATATTTTACGAGAGGAAACTCTCGACACGTCTTGTCCATCTGAACGTTTCTCAAACGTGCACGAAATCTTTTTCCATTTTATTCGACGTCAGAGATACTTTTTTTTAACGTCGGTCTTGAATGATACATTAGAGATAATATATACACATCCTGCCCTTTCTTACCAAAATATTGCCCAGAGCCAACGAAAACATGTAGATAGTGGATGTATTCTTTGCAGCCGAATCCGCACCCAATGTAATCATCATCATTCCATTCCCAAATACACCCACTATCAGGATTATTAATAATATTCCAGGTACTATGTAAGTTTCTGGGCGATGGATGTACGGAATGTAACCACTCTCTTGGACCAAGCTCGTCACATTCGAATTCATAGCCATCTGTAAAAGAATAAATCCACGTCTTTTCCATTCTTGAATGTTCAACCGCAGTCACTGCAATTTACTCCCTTTTACCGCGTTAAGGACAACTTGAAATTCTTCAACATTTTTCCAACAAATTTATTTAGTTTTCCGCGGAATAACAAAGCAAACTATGCGTTATGTATTTTATTTTCATTTTCAAACGTTGAACGCGCGTGCTAACTCTATTCGTTACGCGTATACATTTTTATAGAGAGACAAGATTTTATTTGCCAATGAAATTAAACATGAATTTCATCAATCAGATATTTCTATTTATTTTAATTCGATCGATTGCTCTTCGACAGATTGCGCCGGTTGTCCATCGTTATTTCCTCACGCTGCTTCCACGTCTAACTATCGAATGATTGGATAACAATTTCTCATAATGGTTTTAGCCCAGTAAATCCGCTACACAAGAAATCGTGTTTACCCAAAGACGAGCTTATTATAGATCCGACAACCTTAGGCGGTTCCGATCGTTAATCCAAATCCGTCGTTTTTGCCGTGATCATAGGCCCTCGAGTCAGCTACCCGAAAAGCCAACAATTGTAAACAAGGTCGAGAGCTCAGCGCCTGTTGGGATGTTTCGAGAACATCTTCGAAATTCAAATCCCAACGCCTTTCGTCAACTCCGACGCATATAAATATAGCGAACAGGGTAGCGACGCGTTCTTAGTTACCGAGAGACACGAGCAGCAGCAATTAAGCGATACTTCTTGGCGCCGATCTATTAGTGACCGCGAACCGAGACAACAAGTGTATTGTATCTAATAAACTACGTAGTTAGGTATACTCTGGTGTTTGTGAAAACTAATCACTACCTTATCACCTCACATCTATCGTTCGAACACTCATACACACTGGAAAAATACAATATTCGTTATTTCCTTGTTAACAATGATATCAGGTCCGTTTTATAGTCAAACTTTATATAACGCTACGATATAGTATCTTTCAATTGTACTTTACAGTAATAAAAATCCTAATATCGTCCAAATCTCAAGGCTTACAATCGTTGTGCTAGGAACTAGGCAAACGAAAATACATAAATCTAAAATTCTATCACCTATAAATAGTACAATACTAAAAAAACTGTCTTTCGTGTGTTCGTTGTATATATTATATCAATATTTTGAAATAGAATTTAATACGAAAGACATGTTTCGCATTCCTACAATTTAAAAGATTGCCTGTCTTTCTGAATTTTACGATGTACAATTAAAATATTTCTTGCGATAGTCATCTGCGACATATTAGAGTTAATGTAACATTTGACTTGTATGTGATTATTAAAATTAAACTGCTTAAACATAACGTATAGAGGGCTCCAGCAGCAGGATACTAAATTATTGCCAATGGGAACAGAATCAACGAGGAAAAACATGACAATCGGAGTACATCCCGCGAAGGTAACGGAACTCGACGATAAACAAGTCAAAGTTGAAACGACCTAAGTTTCTCGGGATTCATGAGAAAATTCATGAGAATATTTCAGAAATAAATTTCCAGTATCGATAACGATTATTTGATTTTACATGTCGTTTCTTTCACGCGATCTATCCAATCTATTTATCTAGAATTGACTCCGATATCATCATCTTCCGTCTCATCGAATCTGTATTTCTTAAAGATACCTTAAAGCGATCTACTTATACATATATACGTACTAAAAATATATTCAATCCATACTTGCATGATATTTCAAATCTTCATCCCCTGCCTGAATTCAAAAGCAAAAATATTCCAAGAAGACATCACTGCTGAAAGCTCCAGGGGTTACAAACAAACAGACATCGAATTTTCGACGTGATCGTGGATCTCCGAGCGGTTTCTCAGTGTTGTTGTACGAGAGTGGGTCCGCTGCCAAGATTTCGCCAAGGATCCGGTATGTCGAAATGTGCTGGGACTGTGAGCAGAGCATCGTTCGCGGTTCTGTCCGCGCTACAATTATTCGGCTTCACGCGAGTCGTGTTTACGCACTCGATGGGTAACTTGAAGAAGTCCACCTTGTAATTGTAACCCTGGCTGCTGACTCGGATGATGGTATGCAGTGGCACCAAAGCGTAAGGCACCTCTTCCGGTTTTTTATCTGTGAAAAAGCCAATGATGCAGCGCAGAATAGCTTGATAAGACACGACCAAGATGTTGTTGGATCTCTGTAATTCAGCAATAACCGGTTCCACGCGGTGCATGGCGTCGATGTAGCTTTCTCCCCATGGATAACGATAGCGCAGCTTATCTTGATCGCGCCATGCAAATTCCTACGCAAAAGCATTGATTTAGAGATGTAGAAGGTATATACGCTATCTATGTACTATATACTAAAGTATATAGACTTTTGCCTAAGTCATAGAATGGTTCGTACATCGAGGTCCCCAAAGCATTAAAACCTAGCTTATGCAAAGTCAGGGAACAATGGCTAATTTTAAACATAAACTTTAATAAAGCAGACCTGCGATATAATATTCAAATCATGGTATGATTTAAGTTTCGTTATAATACACGGTTAATAAGTACACATCAACTTCGTATTGTAATTATAATATTCATTTATCCATGTTCTAAAACTTCGTCCAAATTAATCAGACTGATTGAGTTCGATCTAGCAACGTGAAACATTGTGATTATCGTCTATGTGCTATGTACTTGACTGGGAATATTTCTTTGAACTTCAACGCTCATTCTCATTAGTCAAGCAAATATTTCGTGGATGTAAGTGGATAAATTTGCATACAACTGAATTTTAATCAGTTACAGACTGTTAACGTAGACGTTAAGTCACTCGATACTTTTCCCCAGTGGCCAAGTATTCAATGCTTGAGTCATCCGTGAAGATTTATGTTATTATTCATTTTCCAAGATACGATTGAAAGTTGTTCGCTTAGAGAATTAAATTGACAAACCTAGTAGATAATAAATATTCCATATCTAGGATCCCAAACTTATTGAAATACAAATTATAACTACATTAACTAATCGATCACTGGGAAAATTTTGATCAAATACTAATCTTAAATGTGTCAATTATAGTACAATGTTTCTAACATAATACTGATACGATTAGATTAATTCAAAAAGCTTATATCCTATATACCCTAAAAGCTTATACCGTTATACCCTATAACCTACAATGATAACTGTTACAGCTATCTACCATTTACTACACAAATAAATTAAAGCTCTTAGAGCTAGGGACTGATAAATTCAACCGATTGAAGGCTCGTTTAAATACAGCCAGAAGATTAGGCAAGTAGTAAGTGAAACCGAATTTACACATTTTTCGATGAATCATCCTTAAAAGTATAAATTATCTTCATTCGCTATTTCACTAATCTATTGGCCGTGTCTGAATAAGCCTTTGGTCAACAACACTTGAAACGTAATTCAATGCAAGCAGTGACGAAATTTCGAGGAGGAAGACGCGTTTGATCTGAAATTACCTGCGGATAATGCTCCTGCATCTCTTCATAAGACAGCTCCTCACAGATACCGGCGTGGAGTTCGTTGAGTGCTGTCACGTGTTCTTGGGGCGCTTCCACGCCACGAGCAGTCGCGATAGTCCTTCGAAGGCGACTAGTTAGCACGCGCAGGTCGGGAATACGCATAGCGTTGAACTTGGTGGCCAACGCCTGTGCATATCTCTCGCCACGTGCGCTTAAAACTGCGTCACCACCAACCTTACCCAATACCTTGTACTCGCTTTCGCCGTGCTGTAATCAAAAGAGAGAGGGAGAGCTTTAGTTTTACCAAATCGTAGAATATTCTGATTACGTTCAAAAAGAGAGGCGTAGCAATGATAAGATTACGATCAGGCGAGAAGAAATTACTTTTGGAACCAAACCCTGATAAGATAGCAAGATTTGAAAAATACAATATGTATGTTTTTACGTATGCGTATACGTATACGTATGCTTTTAAAACATGTTGTGTGTAAACAATTGAGGGCTCGTCATGCTAAATGAAGTGCTCAGTTATGTATGTTAATCTTTTTAATAATTGCAAGCGCCACGACCTGGCTCAATTGTCCTTGACTCAGCTTGTAATCTAAGAACAAACACGTTTCTTCATTATCGTTATCATTATCACTTGTCGAAAAATTCTTATAATTAAGACTAAAGACGCTAAGGCTGAGCTTCTAGGATTAGAACATTTGAGATGAGGATTAAACGATGACAAATGTAAAATTTGATGGATTACCAACCCGAGAGAAATAAAGAGTATGCGGCTCAACAGTAACGCTTCCAAGATATCCAAGGACATTTGTCTCCACATGGCCAGACACGTTGCAGGACTCGATATCCATGCTGCCGGTCGCGATACGGATTCGTGGATACGTCTTCTCATCCATTGGCTCGTAAGATCGAATGTAATGAGCTATCTTCAATCGTAGATCTTCGGCTGTTATTGAATCCATGCCAACATAGTAAGCGCTGTACCGCAATATCTCCTTGTAATTTCGCTCCAGTACAACCGGATCGTCGCAGACGCACTCGATAATGAGGACGCGATAACCGCTGCCCGGAAAAATAGTCGAAGACCTCGGCGCGCTGCGCTCGCATCACCAACGTGGCGTCCAGGATCTTCAAACAGGAAAATTCTTAAATGCAACTAACTGTGACGACTCGCAAACTCAAATTTCAGTATATTTCTTCCTACGCATTTTATTTAAATAGACATTAGACTATATCGATTTTCAGTTGTCTTTCTTTGTATTGTATATTTGGAGAGATTGCTGCAACAAGGAGGTAGCTTTCCAATAATTTGTGTAAACCAGCAGAATGCAAGTCAAAATTAACCAAAACTATATCATATTTTGACACGTGCTATAAATTCATGATCTAAACTAATATTTGTATTATTTAAACACATTTGAATATGAAACCTATACTTTTGTTTTTCTCTCCCGATAAATGCAATTTAAATACTGAAAGTGTCTTCATGTTGCTACAGGCCCTTCGTCAAAATTAATTATCGCTTTATTCAATTAAGAACACCGCCGGCCATAAATATTAGGGCACATATTGATATTTAATACGAATGGAGTGCTTTTCTTTTCTAGTAATTTCGTTATAAATCTGTTATTTCATTCGCGGCATATGTACTTTGTAATGTAAGATATAGCAGATAAAGAAAAGTGTCAAAGTGTTCCAATCGATGCTTATAACGTGTAGATGTCCTAATAATTATGGCGAGTAATTTATATATGAATTTACATGTTGGTTTCTCTTATTGTTAACATATATATCAAGACCACATAGAAAGAATACGATAAATTAGAATAAATAGGAATATTTCAATATGATATAATTTGGAAGGAAAAATGCACCGTTAATTTCAGAATTAAATAATTAGTTTCCTATAATATCTAAGATACGTTTCCACATAGAATTTAAAATTTAACGTGAAGACACGTTTTACCGTTGTAGTCTTCATATTGAATTCGTGTCATATTTGTTCAATTCTCGACTATTTCTAAAGCGCATAATATCGAGAAAATAACGAGCCGATCTTAAGCTACTTTCAACACCATGAACTATTGCGGTTTCTATCATGGAACGTTGGTACATGTTGTTAAAAATATTAAGCAAGGTAAAACTCGTACGACGAGATTCGGTTCGGTCGGAGAATGCGCAACGATTAAAATTCTTCCTTAACTTTGTTCTATTATTTTCGATCAAATGCAATCGCGCGTGCTTGCATTCGTTTCGACATTGAATCTTTCTCAACTTTTTTCGATTACTCTCAATCAAGCATAACCGAGCGTATTCTCGTTCTCGTGTTGATACCGAATCTTTCTCAACTATTTTCAATTATTTTCAATCAAATACAATCGCGTGTGTTGTTGTTCTCGATTCGATACTGAAATCTCTTGAACTTTTGCGATTATTTTCGATCGAATGCAACGGCACGCGTTCTCCTTTCGATACTGAATTTATCTCCAGATTCTATTCAATTTCACATCTTTACTAGACGTTTGTCACGCGTCTAATTGATGCTTACAGCTACGGAATTTCCGCCTGCGAGCCATGTAGCGCACTCGTGCATCGCGTCTCGTTGGACCAGAGCTCTCAACGCTGCGTTCGTCGTATGGTCCGGAAGAAACAGCTCGTGCGATACGGCCTCTCCATATGGTTCCAGCCTTTTCCTGCGGTAGTCGCTAACCCTCGTCACTAAAGTAATAATTAAATGTAATTCATTAGTTGTTGGAAGGGTCTAGGAGAGCTTAAATAATTGGATATTTTTTGATTTACGTTTGTATCGTTAGATGGAAACAATATAATAGTACGGCGTAAAATATAGTGAGCTAAACTACCCTTCTTTGTCAATGTCTCATTTGTCATTTTGAAGCATTCGAGAAAATTGAAATTACACTACTTTTCCTGTGATTCTTGTTTTTCATCGAAACATTCAACAATTCGCGAAACATTCAGTCATTATTTAACACGTTAAATGCCATAGGGGTTGTAACCCCAAACTCTTTTGCCCTGACGTCACCTTAGGCGACCACTTCTCCAGACAGCCGATACTTGAACATTACACATGGCGACCTTGGCGACAATGTATATTGCCGGAGTACCTGAGGGTTCATCTATGTCCTAACGGTCCTTCCACCGAATGTTCTAGAAGCGTAGCAACAGTCACGTACGCCTACAGGGTAGTGGGGATAATGAAGGATGAAAAACAAAAGAAGAAACAGATGTCACCGAGAGTAAGAAAATATTGTAAGAGCCTCAGTCTCGAACGGCCACGGCTAGAGTTCAGAAGTGTATAAATGAGGAAAAAATAAAGTTTTCTTCTTTCCTTTAAATTTCTTTCTTATTTTACGTGACATTTTGGCAATCCTGCCAGGATACATCAACGTTGGATAAAACAAGATTACGGTTTTGGCCTACGGGACATCCAACCAAAGGTGTATCAAGCAACCTGGACTACGAAAAACGGTTTTATTAGTAAGTAGAACCATTTCCTCTAAAAGGATCGATCGATTGCATTCGATAACGTCAGACTCCGACGATCTATTACTCTGAAATGGACAAAAGGGACGATAAGAAAATTACACCTGTCGCTTCGACTAGCGGTGATCCAAACCTGCGGGCAATTTTGGATATGATGCAGCGCCAGCACGAAGAACATAAGGCAGCTATAAATGATTTGTATAAACTAATTCGCGATGAAAGCACTCAACGGATCAAGGAAATAGAACCAATAGGGAAGACTGTGGCCGAACTCAAGCTAGGAGTACAATCCTCCGTAGATACGTCTGAGTTCAACTCAATTATGACAGACGATACTAGTTCTGCCAGCAGAAGCACTACTCGGGACACCCGCATAGTGAAGTCTCCGGAAGAACGCGTTCGGATCAAAGAAACTCCAGAAACCTCCGACCCAGCGAACTCCGAGGACGAGGAAGAAGAATCAGCCTCGTACGAACGACATATGTTCGACGCGAAAACCAGCATCGAGTTCATCCCAGTCCTCAACGGTCAAGATAACATTGGAGTGGAGGGATTCATCAAGCGGGTAAGCGAAGCTAGATCGGAATGTAAGGAAAAGCGTGCTTTATTGAAATTAATTTTAACCAAACGCATTGTCGGCGAAGCCGAAAGAAGCATTAGACATTCGGTTATCGAGACGTACGGCGCCTTATTCGAAAATCTGAGGAAGTTCGTATCGATTAACGTAACTTCAAACGGTGCGCGCGATAAATTACAAAGAACTCGGCAAAGTTTTAACGAATCAGTACACGGATACGTCAAAAGATTTCGACATGAACTTATATACGCATTGCAACACGAAATCCGCGATCCTATTCGACGAGCAGTCGCGATAGACCTAGAGAACGAACGCGCAACCAAAACGTTCATACTAAATTTAAAACCTGAGATAGAAATCAGAACATCAAGCATGAAACCGCGCACCTTACAAGAAGCACAAGATGCCGCGTTCGAAGCAGAACTATTAATCGGAGAAATTGAGCGAAACCGCGGAAATCAGTGCAGCCAGCAAATAAGAGCTCACTCATTCGCCCGAGGGAATGTATCGTCACAACGCAAACCCCCACTTAGGAGCGGTCCGATGACTACGCTCAATCGCCTGCCGACAAGCACTCAAATAAACAACGGAGGGAGAATGAAGTGTTTTAAGTGCAACCAAATAGGACATACCGCAAATTACTGCCGAAAATTTTCAACCGGCCAGTCAGCGAAATCTTCCGCCACCGCGCAGCTACAATATAAACATGGAGAATGCGGGACGAGAAGAGGAAACAGCGCTACCAGAACCTCGAGAGACGTCGTACGAGTACACGCAACAACAGGAAAACTTCTATCCATTGGAGTTCGATCGGGAACAGAAATCAAACGATATTTAATCGATACCGGTGCAGGAATAAATTTAGTTAAAAGATCAAGTGCCATATTTAAACCTAAAATGACAGTAGCTAAAACATTTTACATGGGCAATGACAAATACCAAACTGACGAAACAGTAGACTTTCAATTCTTTAATATCATGAACACATTTCACGTTGTGCCAGACGATTTTCCTTTCATAGAAGACGGAATAATTGGTTTACCTATGCTCTCTAACTACTCATATCGAATTAACAACGAATCAATACAATTAAACGGGAACGAAATATTTTTCCAGGCGCCGAAAACCATTCTCCCAGGGCAAACCAAAATCGAAACAATTTATCTGGATAAAGTTCCGACGAGAGTATGTTTCTGCAATACTGGTGAGCAACCAACTATAATCACTAATGATCTTTCTTATGAACACGATCTCGATAAAATTGCTAAAATGAAACAAATAATTAGACTAGACCATATTGAAGACAAACTTCGTATTCCTATCGAAAAGATCCTCCTACATTACATAGACGTGTTTGACATACAATCCGATACCCTACCTTGTACTAACCTAACAAAACACACTATTACCCTACGCGAAAACAAAATCGTCAATACCAAATCGTACCGACCTCCCGAAGCCCATAAAGCAGAAATTGAAAAACAAATGAAAAAAATGTTAGATAAAAATATCATTGAAGAATCAGATTCTCCTTACAACAGTCCAGTATGGGTAGTACCCAAGAAATCAGACGCATCAGGCAAACAGAAATGGCATATAGTTATCGACTTTCGAAAATTAAATGAACTTACCGATCAAGACGCCTACCCACTACCGACAATCGACGACATTATATCACAATTAGGCAACGCCAAATTCTTCTCTGCTCTAGATTTATCTTCGGGATTCCATCAAATACCTATGGACCCCGACTCAAAGAAATATACAGCCTTTAGCACACCTCAGGGAAACTTTCACTATAATCGCATGCCATTCGGTTTAAAAAACGCCCCAGCCACCTTCCAACGCATGATGGATACCGCGTTACGAGGATTATTGAACAAATACTGCTTTGTATACCTTGACGACATAATAATATTCGGTAGTACAATTCAACAACACAATGAAAACCTTGATATAGTATTGCAAAGATTAAAAGAGTTAGGACTAAAAATCCAACCCGACAAATGCGAGTTTCTAAAACCTGAATTAGAATACTTAGGACATGTCATAACACACGAGGGCATAAAGTCAAATCCTAAAAAGATCTCCGCAGTTAAAGACTTTAAGATTCCCAAAACACCAACAGACGTAAAGTCATTTCTCGGATTAGCTGGATACTACAGAAAATTCATTAAAAACTTTTCCAAACTCGCCAAACCATTAACAGATCTCACAAAGAAAGACAATCCTTTTAGATGGACAGAAACGCAACAGACAAGCTTTGACACACTAAAAGAAAAGCTATGCTCAGCCTCAGTTTTAGCATACCCAGACTACACGAAAACATTCCCACTCACCACAGACGCTTCCAATGAAGGAATAGGCGCAATCTTATCACAAGACGGACATCCTTGTTGTTACATATCACGGACACTCAACCCCCCAGAGAAAAATTATTCTACCACAGAAAAGGAATTATTAGTTATCGTATGGGCAGTTAAGAGACTCAGGCAATACCTGTTAGGAAGACGATTCGTTATTCGAACCGATCACCAAGCACTCACTTGGCTCAAAAATTGCAAAGACCCTTCCTCGCGTTTGATTAGATGGAGACTTAAACTCGAAGAATACGAGTACGATATTCAGTATTGCAAAGGTAAAGAGAACACAGCAGCCGACGCACTTTCCAGAAAAATTTACCAAATTACCGACAAATCAGTCCCAGACACACCTGCAAACTCCGAAAATATTGTAGAACACTTTAACGCATGGTCAGAAGACGCGACACCCCCGAGACGAATTAAAATCACGCCAAACGATCACACCTTCTATCAATTGAATAGAGAAACATTAGGTCCATTCGACAAAGATACTTGGATTCGAAAAATTTTTGAACTAACCAAGAAACACAAGAAAATTGGGATAGGAGACAATAGTTTTACCGAAGCCGAAAAAGCTAGGATCAAAGTTACACTCATGTTTATTAATGACCAAATTGAAGAAATAACTTTTGCATACGAACCAATACAAACCATAATTGACGAACAAGCTCTAGACATTATACGCGAAAACCATAACGACATTAGTGGACACTTGGGTATTCAAAAGACATATAGTAAAATCAAAGACCAATTCAAAATCCCACGCCTCATGGAAAGGATAGAAGATTTTATAAAAAATTGCGAAGCTTGTCAACGACAAAAGCTAGTTAGAATCAGACCCAAGGAACAACCCGTAATTCCTCAGACACCAGTAGAGCCAAACGAAAAGATAGCCATGGATCTAATTGGTCCGATGCCTAAAACCACACGTGGAAATCGATACATTCTTTCGATTCACGATGACCTAACGAAATATCTCGTTTTAGTACCACTGAAAACACAACGAACCAATCGATTATCGATGCACTACTAGACCACTACATTTACATCTTCTCAGCACCCAAAACGATACTAACAGACCAGGGACAGAACTTTATTAGCGAACTAATGGAAAAATTCGAGGAAGCATTTAAAATCAAACATATAAAGACCACTAGTTTTCATCCTCAATCTAACGGATCCTTAGAACGAAAACACGCCACAGTAAAAGACATGATTCGCACGAGCCTACACGATTCTAATAAAGAATGGGATCAGGTATTAGACTTTATTTGCCTAGGGTATAATACCGCGATACACGATGCAACTGGATTTTCACCCTTCGAACTAACATTTGGAAGAAAAACCAACCTCCCGTCTTCCGTATCCCGAACTTTCAATTACACTTACGAAGAAATGTTTGCACTATGGCAAAAACAATTGCAAAAATATAGAATGATAGCGAAGAACACTCTTGAACAAAGTAGAAAGAGGTACATGAGAGATCAAACAAGAAAAATCATTAGAACTCAAACCTTATTTAAGGAAGGAGATCGTATACTCCTTCACAACGATCATAAGTCGGATAAATTGGACGACGAATGGTTAGGACCCTACGTTATTAAATCAGTCAAGACACCGTATTATGAGATTCTCATTAGAGATCGAGTTAAGAAAATCCACGGTAACAGAATAAAACCTTATTTTTCAGGACGATCACCCTTGCCGTCGGCTTTACCACCCTTAACGGATTAAAAATAACCCCTATTGACAATAATGGAATATTTCATGAGAAAAGATCCAAAGCATATCTTTATAGCGAACACATAAATGTTATTATAGGACTAGATATTAGTGCTGTATTGGAACAAGTAAGATATATTGAAAAGGGAGTAGCCGAAGTTAGGAATCATTGCGAGACACGAAAAGACTGTAACATATTACCAGAAATACGCTCTTTACAAGCAAAACTAAATAACGTCAGAACACTTAGCATCGAATTACGCTCCTTAGCTCACATTCATCTCAGAAGTAGACGAGGACTAGTAGACGCTATCGAATCTATTAGTAAAACTCTTTTTGGAACCCTAGCCGCGAACGATCTAGATATAATCAACAAAAATATAGACAAACTCTTTGAAGAAGGTAACAGCCTAAAAACCATAGTAGCCAACCAGACAGCTTTGATTAAACGAATTTTAAATAACGACGTCATCCAGCGACTGAAACAAGTAGACACAGGTGTAACAAACGAACTTAAAACGCTTAACAAAAACGAGATCACCTTAATAAAAGTCATAGCTCTAGAAAGCTCACTCTCTGACTTACATTTCCAAATCGACGAAATATTCAATTTAATCATCTTAGGAAAACAAGGAATAATAAGCCCACAGATTATTGATCCCGGAACTTTTATTAACAATTACGCCCAAGTACTAGGTAGCAAAACAGTAGGAAACGCTTTTATACCAAAGGAAGAGAATTTCCAAAATATTTTAGATATCTCAGAACTCACATTGTTTACTCGACAAAACAAAGTTTTCTTTGTAATTTCTGTACCAACAGTTATGGACATGGAATGGGATATAGAGCAAATATATCCCATACCATCTCTCACGAACAAAGTGTTTTTAGCACCTTTAGTAGTTCATCCGATATTTTTAACGTCAGGACTAAATTACATCAATGTCGATCAAAACTACTTGGATAAGCAATGCCGTTCTATATCTGACTTTTACATTTGCAAACAAACTCAGCCGATTCACGACCGTCGAGTGAAGCACGATTGTAACCCTGAAATCTTAAGCGCAGAAAACACTGTCAAATTCTGTAAGGTAGTAGTTTATAACATTGAAGATATAACTTTTATCCCATTAAACGCTGAGAATCATTTTATAGCTATACCAGAAAAACCAATAGATCTGAGCATTTTCGAAGAAAAGACACATCGAATTGTTAGACTAGAGAAACCATCTTTGTTACAAACTAATAAAACCGTAGACATATTGTACAAGAATAACCATATGAGAATCAGTGGTAGTAGCAAGGAAATTTCTTACGAGATTAAAATCAAAACAGTCAATGTAACTAATGATTCAGACTGGATTATTTTACTAAATAAACTAGAGAAAACTCCAAAACTTATTAACGATAATTACGGATACAAAAACACTCTGGATGGAATCGAAGATCAAACGAATCAACTAACTTTTGCTCGTAGAATCGATCAAGTTGAATCACGGGGAATATCTATATTACAAATTATAGGATATTTATCCATTGCTCTCATATGCTTATACTTTCTCATCAAAATAGGAATGCCGAAATTGTGTTTTCATTTATTCTGTTGTAAAATCAAGCGAAACACGACAAATAACAATCCATCAGCCAGCGCTCCGATGCCAATCAACCCGGCACCTATCAACATATTCACCCCGATTCTACCTGTGCCCAGCACCAGCAACGATTCACAAGTAACCTTCGACCTGGAAACACCCAAGGCAAAATTTCACCCATCTATCTTAAAGAGGAAAAGGAATCTATCTATCCATCTATCTTCAAGGACGAAGTTCATTCTAAGGAGGGGGGAGTGTAACCCCAAATTCTTTTGCCCTGACGTCACCTTAGGCGACCACTTCTAAACATTCTCCAGACAGCCGATACTTGAACATTACACATGGCGACCTTGGCGACAATGTATATTGCCGGAGTACCTGAGGGTTCATCTATGTCCTAACGGTCCTTCCACCGAATGTTCTAGAAGCGTAGCAACAGTCACGTACGCCTACAGGGTAGTGGGGATAATGAAGGATGAAAAACAAAAGAAGAAACAGATGTCACCGAGAGTAAGAAAATATTGTAAGAGCCTCAGTCTCGAACGGCCACGGCTAGAGTTCAGAAGTGTATAAACGAGGAAAAAATAAAGTTTTCTTCTTTCCTTTAAATTTCTTTCTTATTTTACGTGACAGGGTCACCGGTGGCCGGCACTCAACTTGGCCGTGGTATCATCAAGATCACCGGTGACCGGGGCCCCAATATTAGTAGCAATACATAATTTGAATAATTATTTTTTATTAGCAATTAATTATAACTATTTATCAATAGTTATAAATTTTTTATTATTACCATCGTTACTACAATGGTATGACGAAATTAATGCAGTATAAAATATATAAGAATAGTTTTATTTATACATGAAATATAGAACAATTATTTAGCATTTCACAAAGGAACAATATGAAATAATGTCTTTTTATGTTAATGAATAATGTTAATGAAATAATGTAAAAACTAGGAAGAGCACAATGTAATATATTACAAAATAGAAATTAAAATTTGTTCAAAGCGCCGCAAATGTTGATTTACGTAACAAGTCTATTTAGCGTATGTAATAAATCCTCTTAACGACCGTGTTGAAAACAAAAACGGGAAAAATGAAAAACTAACGAATTAATGATCAAACACGTGACTTGTACACATAATACAACCACAAAATAGGAAGTAAAAAAAGAAAAAAAGAAGAAACACAGATAATTGTTGGTCGAATGGAAATAATACTACGAAGCCGCTTATTTAAGATGACTAATATGATTTAATGAACAGGTTTCGTTTTTAAGTGTAGCAATTGGCAGTAAACAAAACAGAATTCCCAACCTTTAGTGGAATCGCCGTTCCAGTTGAGTCTGCGCGAATGGCGTTGTGCCACTTGGCTTTTTCCACGACCTGGTAAACCGCACATCGCGATTACAACCCCTGAGAATTTTCGGGGAGACTTCATTATCCCCGACGTCCTTATTGATTTTATCCTTGATATTATCCTTGGGTTCTGAAAGCAACAGAATCTATGATACTCGTGTAATTAATTGCATTTTCACATGCTTGATGTGTAGACGTATGGCCAGTGATAAACATCAAGGAGACAAAGGATTGTGCAACAAAGACGCGAGTATAAATGTACAGATCGTGAACAAATTTAACAACGCCAATACGCGATTACGATAGAAGTCAGATATTTTCTAAGGCATTTCATTGTAGCATCCGGTTATTTTTATGTGTATAATAATATAATAATAACGACCAATTTTAGAAGATGCACCCAAACGGCTATGATAGATCTGACCCGGTGCCAAGTTAGTTTGTTAAGCCAGCCAACAGTCGAATGATCGTTAACAATGTGAACGTATGTGACATAATTCGATAGAAAATCGAACAATGTGATCGTATAACAGTAAGAATGAAATTAGTGAGAAAATTATCGTTTCCCTCCGACGCATCTTCGATTCATAAAAGAACTCTTTCTCGCGCGCTATGAGCAAGATGTTTTAAATTTTTATTTTGTTTTCGTCGAATGAAATATTTAGGTTTCTAGGAAACAATGAACGTAAAAGTGAAAATAAAAGATATACGCGAGCATTATATTGCGTGCAACATTTGTGTTACGCCACGAGGCTTACCACAGGCTGTATTTTCTAACCATCGCTCGCGGCCTTACAATGTCGCAGTCAGATCGTTTTATCTGACCGCCGGATCATATACAATGTATCGACGAGCGCACAGCTGTCGCCAAGCAGCGAGTTCTCGAAACGTCGAATTTTGTCCGTTGCGTTTTCCACGCAAGTGTCACGACCGGCATACTTCAAATCCGATGGACCGATGATGGAGATAGAGATGTGGCGGCCTTGGCGGCAATGTATATCGCCGAAGTGCCTAATGAGTCATCTGTATCCTAACGGTCCTTCCACCGAATGTCCTAGAAGTGTGACAACGGTCACGTACGCCTACAGGGTAGTGGGGATATTGAGGGATGACAAACAAAGAAGAAACAGATGTTACCGAAAGTCAAAATTGTAAGAGCTTCAGTCTTGGCAAGTCACGGCTGGAGCTCAGAACAAAATCGCAGTCAGTGTAAATTCAGAATACAAGAAATAAATTCTCTTGTTTTTTTTGTTACCTTAATTTTTTTCTTTTCGTTCGAGCCCCCCTGCTTTTTATTT
>NW_026109644.1:0-20482 GCF_024516045.1 Bombus affinis
GGTTGTGAGGTTGGACTAAATTTTTACGAGCGAGCGGAGCGAGCGAGCAACGATCACAATTTCCATGTTATACATATACCTTATATTGCCTTGCATATATTTCGTGTCATTACCTAATTTTGTCAGCCATTTCTGACATAACATTGCACTGTACAATGTGGAAATAGTACTATTTATGTGAAACTTTTGGTAAACTGTAAACATTTGTCAGTAGGCAATAGCAAAAGGACTTCCGGATCCTCGGGCTGGTGCGAATGTTTCAATGTCCGTATGTGCCAAACCGTTGGTTTGTGACACACCTTTACTCGTCCCTCGCTCGCCGTGCTCGCTAGAAAGCTATAGCTTAACCAAAAACCAATCCCTCTTGCGTTCGTTATTAGATATGGCGGCGACATATTTCGAATTTGCGAACGTGTCGGATCGGTTGTGAGGTTGGACTAGATTTTTACGAGCGAGCGGAGCGAGCGAGCAACGGTCACAATTTCCAAGCTGTACATATACCTTATATGGCCTTGCATGTATTTCGTGTTAGTACCTAATTTTGTCAGCCATTTCGGTCATCACATTGCACTATACTATGAGGAAATAGTACTATTTATGTGAAACTATAGGTCAATTGTATACATTTGTCAGTAGGCAATAGGATAAAGACTTCCGGCTACTCGGGCTTGTGCGAATATTTCAATGTCTGTATGTGCCAAACCGTTGCTTTGTGGCACACCTTTACGCGTCTCTCGCTCGCTGCGCTCGCTCGAAAGCTATAGCCTAACCTAAAACCATACATCTTGCGTTCAGTAATCGATTTGGTGGCGACATATTTCGAATTTGCGAACGTGTCGCATCGGTTGTGAGGTTGGACTAGATTTTTACGAGCGAGCGGAGCGAGCGAGCAACGGTGACATTTTCCAAGCTATACATATACCTTATATTGCATTGCATTTGTTTCGTGTTATTACCTAATTTTGTCAGCCATTTCGGACATCTCATTGCACTTTACTATGTGGAAATAGTACTATTTATGTGAAACTATTCATAAACGGTAAACATTTGTCAGTAGGCAATTCGATAAAGACTTCCGGCTCCTCGGGCTGGTGCGAATATTTCAATGTCCGTATGTGCCAAACCGTTGGTTTGTGACACACCTTTACGCGTCTCTCGCTCGCTGCGCTCGCTCGAAAGCCATAGCCTAACCTAAAACCAACACATCTTGCGTTCATTATTCGATATGGTGGCAACATATATCGAATTTGCGAACGACTCGCATCGGTTGTGAGGTTGGACTAGATTTTTACGAGCGAGCGGAGCGAGCGAGCAACGGTGATATTTTTCAAGCTATACATATACCCTATATTGCATTGCATTTGTTTCGTGTTATTACCTAATTTTGTCAGCCATTTCGGCCATCACATTGCACTGTACTATGTGGAAATAGTACTATTTATGTGAAACTATTCATAAACTGTAAACATTTGTCAGTAGGCAATAGCATAAAGACTTCCGGCTCCTCGGGCTGGTGCGAATATTTCAATGTCACCATGTGCCAAATCGTTGGATTGTGACACAACTTTCCCCGTCTCTCGCACGCCCGTGCTCGCTCAAAAACTATAGCCTAACCTAAAACCAATCCATCTTGCGCTCATTATTCGATATGGCGGCGACATATTTCGAATTTGCGAACGTGTCGGATCGGTTGTGAGGTTGGACTAGATTTTTACGAGCGAGCGGAGCGAGCGAGCAACGGTCACAATTTCCAAGCTGTACATATACCTTATATGGCCTTGCATGTATTTCGTGTTAGTACCTAATTTTGTCAGCCATTTCGGTCATCACATTGCACTATACTATGAGGAAATAGTACTATTTATGTGAAACTATAGGTAAATTGTATACTTTTGTCAGTAGGTAATAGGATAAAGGCTCCCGGCTCCTCGGGCTGGTGCGAATGTTTCAATGTCCGTATGTGCCAAACCGTTGGTAATGTGACACACCTTTACTCGTCCTTCGCTCGCCGTGCTCGCTCGAAAACTATAGCCTAACCTAAAACCAATCCATCTTGCGTTCATTATTCGATATGGCGGCGACATATTTCGAATTTGCGAACGTGTCGGATCGGTTGTGAGGTTGGACTTGATTTTTACGAGCGAGCGGAGCGAGCGAGCAACGGTCACAATTTCCAAGCTGTACATATATCTTATATGGCCTTGCATGTATTTCCTGTTAGTACCTAATTTTGTCAGCCATTTCGGAAAACACATTGCACTATACTATGAGGAAATAGTACTATTTATGTGAAACTATAGGTAAATTGTATACATTTGTCAGTAGGCAATAGGATAAAGGCTTCCGGCTCCTCGGGCTGGTGCGAATGTTTCAATGTCCGTATGTGCAAACCGTTGGTTTGTGACACACCTTTACTCGTCCTTCGCTCGCCGTGCTCGCTAGAAAGCTATAGCCTAACCTAGAACGAATCCCTCTTGCGTTAGTCATTCGATATGGAGGAAACTTATTTCAAATTTGGGAACGTGTCGGATCGGTTGTGAGGTGGACTAGATTTTTGCGAGCGAGCGGAGCGAGCGAGCAACGATCACAATTTCCATGTTATACATATACCTTATATTGCCTTGCATATATTTCGTGTCATTACCTAATTTTGTCAGCCATTTCTGACATAACATTGCACTGTACAATGTGGAAATAGTACTATTTATGTGAAACTATTGGTAAACTGTAAACATTTGTCAGTAGGCAATAGCAAAAGGACTACCGGATCCTCGGGCTGGTGCGAATGTTTCAATGTCCGTATGTGCCAAACCGTTGGTTTGTGACACACCTTTACTCGTCCCTCGCTCGCCGTGCTCGCTAGAAAGCTATAGCTTAACCAAAAACCAATCCCTCTTGCGTTCGTTATTAGATATGGCGGCGACATATTTCGAATTTGCGAACGTGTCGGATCGGTTGTGAGGTTGGACTAGATTTTTACGAGCGAGCGGAGCGAGCGAGCAACGGTCACAATTTCCAAGCTGTACATATACCTTATATGGCCTTGCATGTATTTCGTGTTAGTACCTAATTTTGTCAGCCATTTCGGTCATCACATTGCACTATACTGTGAGGAAATAGTACTATTTATGTGAAACTATAGGTCAATTGTATACATTTGTCAGTAGGCAATAGGATAAAGACTTCCCGCTCCTCGGGCTGGTGCGAATGTTTCAATGTCCGTATGTGCCAAACTGTTGGTTTGTGACACACCTTTACTCGTCGCTCGCTCGCTGCGCTCGTTCGAAAACTATAGCCTAACCTAAAACCAATCCACCTTGCGTTCATTATTCGATATGGTGGCGACATATTTCGAATTTGCGAACGTGTCGAATCGGTTGTGAGGTTGGACTAAATTTTTACGAGCGAGCGGAGCGAGCGAGCAACGATCACAATTTCCATGTTATACATATACCTTATATTGCCTTGCATATATTTCGTGTCATTACCTAATTTTGTCAGCCATTTCTGACATAACATTGCACTGTACAATGTGGAAATAGTACTATTTATGTGAAACTTTTGGTAAACTGTAAACATTTGTCAGTAGGCAATAGCAAAAGGACTTCCGGATCCTCGGGCTGGTGCGAATGTTTCAATGTCCGTATGTGCCAAACCGTTGGTTTGTGACACACCTTTACTCGTCCCTCGCTCGCCGTGCTCGCTAGAAAGCTATAGCTTAACCAAAAACCAATCCCTCTTGCGTTCGTTATTAGATATGGCGGCGACATATTTCGAATTTGCGAACGTGTCGGATCGGTTGTGAGGTTGGACTAGATTTTTACGAGCGAGCGGAGCGAGCGAGCAACGGTCACAATTTCCAAGCTGTACATATACCTTATATGGCCTTGCATGTATTTCGTGTTAGTACCTAATTTTGTCAGCCATTTCGGTCATCACATTGCACTATACTATGAGGAAATAGTACTATTTATGTGAAACTATAGGTCAATTGTATACATTTGTCAGTAGGCAATAGGATAAAGACTTCCGGCTACTCGGGCTTGTGCGAATATTTCAATGTCTGTATGTGCCAAACCGTTGCTTTGTGGCACACCTTTACGCGTCTCTCGCTCGCTGCGCTCGCTCGAAAGCTATAGCCTAACCTAAAACCATACATCTTGCGTTCAGTAATCGATTTGGTGGCGACATATTTCGAATTTGCGAACGTGTCGCATCGGTTGTGAGGTTGGACTAGATTTTTACGAGCGAGCGGAGCGAGCGAGCAACGGTGACATTTTCCAAGCTATACATATACCTTATATTGCATTGCATTTGTTTCGTGTTATTACCTAATTTTGTCAGCCATTTCGGACATCTCATTGCACTTTACTATGTGGAAATAGTACTATTTATGTGAAACTATTCATAAACGGTAAACATTTGTCAGTAGGCAATTCGATAAAGACTTCCGGCTCCTCGGGCTGGTGCGAATATTTCAATGTCCGTATGTGCCAAACCGTTGGTTTGTGACACACCTTTACGCGTATCTCGCTCGCTGCGCTCGCTCGAAAGCCATAGCCTAACCTAAAACCAACACATCTTGCGTTCATTATTCGATATGGTGGCAACATATATCGAATTTGCGAACGACTCGCATCGGTTGTGAGGTTGGACTAGATTTTTACGAGCGAGCGGAGCGAGCGAGCAACGGTGATATTTTTCAAGCTATACATATACCTTATATTGCATTGCATTTGTTTCGTGTTATTACCTAATTTTGTCAGCCATTTCGGCCATCACATTGCACTGTACTATGTGGAAATAGTACTATTTATGTGAAACTATTCATAAACTGTAAACATTTGTCAGTAGGCAATAGCATAAAGACTTCCGGCTCCTCGGGCTGGTGCGAATATTTCAATGTCACCATGTGCCAAATCGTTGGATTGTGACACAACTTTCCCCGTCTCTCGCACGCCGTGCTCGCTCAAAAACTATAGCCTAACCTAAAACCAATCCATCTTGCGCTCATTATTCGATATGGCGGCGACATATTTCGAATTTGCGAACGTGTCGGATCGGTTGTGAGGTTGGACTAGATTTTTACGAGCGAGCGGAGCGAGCGAGCAACGGTCACAATTTCCAAGCTGTACATATACCTTATATGGCCTTGCATGTATTTCGTGTTAGTACCTAATTTTGTCAGCCATTTCGGTCATCACATTGCACTATACTATGAGGAAATAGTACTATTTATGTGAAACTATAGGTAAATTGTATACTTTTGTCAGTAGGTAATAGGATAAAGGCTCCCGGCTCCTCGGGCTGGTGCGAATGTTTCAATGTCCGTATGTGCCAAACCGTTGGTATGTGACACACCTTTACTCGTCCTTCGCTCGCCGTGCTCGCTCGAAAACTATAGCCTAACCTAAAACCAATCCATCTTGCGTTCATTATTCGATATGGCGGCGACATATTTCGAATTTGCGAACGTGTCGGATCGGTTGTGAGGTTGGACTTGATTTTTACGAGCGAGCGGAGCGAGCGAGCAACGGTCACAATTTCCAAGCTGTACATATATCTTATATGGCCTTGCATGTATTTCCTGTTAGTACCTAATTTTGTCAGCCATTTCGGAAAACACATTGCACTATACTATGAGGAAATAGTACTATTTATGTGAAACTATAGGTAAATTGTATACATTTGTCAGTAGGCAATAGGATAAAGGCTTCCGGCTCCTCGGGCTGGTGCGAATGTTTCAATGTCCGTATGTGCAAACCGTTGGTTTGTGACACACCTTTACTCGTCCTTCGCTCGCCGTGCTCGCTAGAAAGCTATAGCCTAACCTAGAACGAATCCCTCTTGCGTTAGTCATTCGATATGGAGGAAACTTATTTCAAATTTGGGAACGTGTCGGATCGGTTGTGAGGTTGGACTAGATTTTTACGAGCGAGCGGAGCGAGCGAGCAACGATCACAATTTCCATGTTATACATATACCTTATATTGCCTTGCATATATTTCGTGTCATTACCTAATTTTGTCAGCCATTTCTGACATAACATTGCACTGTACAATGTGGAAATAGTACTATTTATGTGAAACTATTGGTAAACTGTAAACATTTGTCAGTAGGCAATAGCAAAGGGACTACCGGATCCTCGGGCTGGTGCGAATGTTTCAATGTCCGTATGTGCCAAACCGTTGGTTTGTGACACACCTTTACTCGTCCCTCGCTCGCCGTGCTCGCTAGAAAGCTATAGCTTAACCAAAAACCAATCCCTCTTGCGTTCGTTATTAGATATGGCGGCGACATATTTCGAATTTGCGAACGTGTCGGATCGGTTGTGAGGTTGGACTAGATTTTTACGAGCGAGCGGAGCGAGCGAGCAACGGTCACAATTTCCAAGCTGTACATATACCTTATATGGCCTTGCATGTATTTCGTGTTAGTACCTAATTTTGTCAGCCATTTCGGTCATCACATTGCACTATACTGTGAGGAAATAGTACTATTTATGTGAAACTATAGGTCAATTGTATACATTTGTCAGTAGGCAATAGGATAAAGACTTCCGGCTACTCGGGCTTGTGCGAATATTTCAATGTCTGTATGTGCCAAACCGTTGCTTTGTGGCACACCTTTACGCGTCTCTCGCTCGCTGCGCTCGCTCGAAAGCTATAGCCTAACCTAAAACCATACATCTTGCGTTCATTATTCGATATGGTGGCGACATCTATCGAATTTGCGAACGTGTCGGATCGGTTGTGAGGTTGGACTAGATTTTTACGAGCGAGCGGAGCGAGCGAATAACGGTCATCATTTCCAAGCTATACATATACCTTATATTGCCTTGCATATGTTTCGTGTTATTACCTAATTTTGTCAGCCATTTCTGACATCACATTGCACTGTAGTATGTGGAAATAGTACTATTTATGTGAAACTATTCATAAGCTGTAAACATTTGTCAGTAGGCCATAGGATAAAGGCTTCCGGCTCCTCGGGCTTGTGCGAATATTTCAATGTCCGTATGTGCCAAACCGTTGGTTTGTGACACACCTTTACTCGTCTCTCGCTCGCTGCGCTCGCTCGAAAGCTATAGCCTAACCTAAAACCATACATCTTGCGTTCAGTAATCGATTTGGTGGCGACATATTTCGAATTTGCGAACGTGTCGCATCGGTTGTGAGGTTGGACTAGATTTTTACGAGCGAGCGGAGCGAGCGAGCAACGGTGACATTTTCCAAGCTATACATATACCTTATATTGCATAGCATTTGTTTCGGGTTATTACCTAATTTTGTCAGCCATTTCGGACATCTCATTGCACTTTACTATGTGGAAATAGTACTATTTATGTGAAACTATTCATAAACGGTAAACATTTGTCAGTAGGCAATTCGATAAAGACTTCCGGCTCCTCGGGCTGGTGCGAATATTTCAATGTCCGTATGTGCCAAACCGTTGGTTTGTGACACACCTTTACGCGTCTCTCGCTCGCTGCGCTCGCTCGAAAGCCATAGCCTAACCTAAAACCAACACATCTTGCGTTCATTATTCGATATGGTGGCAACATATATCGAATTTGCGAACGACTCGCATCGGTTGTGAGGTTGGACTAGATTTTTACGAGCGAGCGGAGCGAGCGAGCAACGGTGATAATTTCCAAGCTATACATATACCTTATATTGCATTGCATTTGTTTCGTGTTATTACCTAATTTTGTTAGCCATTTCGGCCATCACATTGCACTGTACTATGTGGAAATAGTACTATTTATGTGAAACTATTCATACACTGTAAACATTTATTAGTAGGCAATAGCATAAGGACTTCCGGATCCTCGGGCTGGTGCGAATGTTTCAATGTCCGTATGTGCCAAACCGTTGGTTTGTGACACACCTTTACTCGTCCCTCGCTCGCCGTGCTCGCTAGAAAGCTATAGCTTAACCAAAAACCAATCCCTCTTGCGTTCGTTATTAGATATGGCGGCGACATATTTCGAATTTGCGAACGTGTCGGATCGGTTGTGAGGTTGGACTAGATTTTTACGAGCGAGCGGAACGAGCGAGCAACGGTCACAATTTCCAAGCTGTACATATACCTTATATTGCCTTGCATGTATTTCGTGTTAGTACCTAATTTTGTCAGCCATTTCGGACATCACATTGCACTATACTATGGGGGAATAGTACTATTTATGTGAAACTACTGGTAAACTGTATACATTTGTCAGTGGGCAATAGGATAGAGACTTCCGGCTCCTCGGGCTGGTGCGAATATTTCAATGTCCCCATGTGCCATACCGTTGGATTGTGACACAACTTTCCGCGTCCCTCGCTTGCCGTGCTCGCTCGAAAACTATAGCCTAACCTAAAACCAATCCCTCTTGCGTTAGTCATTCGATATGGAGGAAACTTATTTCAAATTTGGGAACGTGTCGTATCGGTTGTGGGGTTGGACTAGATTTTTACGAGCGAGCGGAGCGAGCGAGCAGCGATCACAATTTCCAAGCTATACATATACCTTATATTGCCTTGCATATATTTCGTGTTATTACCTAATTTTGTCAGCCATTTCGGCCATCACATTGCACTGTACTATGTGGAAATAGTACTATTTATGTGAAACTATTCATAAACTGTAAACATTTGTCAGTAGGCAATAGCATAAAGACTTCCGGCTCCTCGGGCTGGTGCGAATATTTCAATGTCACCATGTGCCAAATCGTTGGATTGTGACACAACTTTCCCCGTCTCTCGCACGCCGTGCTCGCTCAAAAACTATAGCCTAACCTAAAACCAATCCATCTTGCGCTCATTATTCGATATGGCGGCGACATATTTCGAATTTGCGAACGTGTCGGATCGGTTGTGAGGTTGGACTAGATTTTTACGAGCGAGCGGAGCGAGCGAGCAACGGTCACAATTTCCAAGCTGTACATATACCTTATATGGCCTTGCATGTATTTCGTGTTAGTACCTAATTTTGTCAGCCATTTCGGTCATCACATTGCACTATACTATGAGGAAATAGTACTATTTATGTGAAACTATAGGTAAACTGTAAACATTTGTCAATAGGCAATAGGATAAAGACTTCCCGCTCTTCGGGCTGGTGCGAATGTTTCAATGTCCGTATGTGCCAAACTGTTGGTTTGTGACACACCTTTACTCGTCGCTCGCTCGCTGCGCTCGTTCGAAAACTATAGCCTAACCTGAAACCAATCCATCTTGCGTTCATTATTCGATATGGTGGCGACATATTTCGAATTTGCGAACGTGTCGGATCGGTTGTGAGGTTGGACTAAATTTTTACGAGCGAGCGGAGCGAGCGAGCAACGATCACAATTTCCATGTTATACATATACCTTATATTGCCTTGCATATATTTCGTGTCATTACCTAATTTTGTCTGCCATTTCTGACATAACATTGCACTGTACAATGTGGAAATAGTACTATTTATGTGAAACTATTGGTAAACTGTAAACATTTGTCAGTAGGCAATAGCATAAGGACTTCCGGATCCTCGGGCTGGTGCGAATGTTTCAATGTCCGTATGTGCCAAACCGTTGGTTTGTGACACACCTTTACTCGTCCCTCGCTCGCCATGCTCGCTAGAAAGCTATAGCTTAACCAAAAACCAATCCCTCTTGCGTTCGTTATTAGATATGGCGGCGACATATTTCGAATTTGCGAACGTGTCGGATCGGTTGTGAGGTTGGACTAGATTTTTACGAGCGAGCGGAGCGAGCGAGCAACGGTCACAATTTCCAAGCTGTACATATACCTTATATGGCCTTGCATGTATTTCGTGTTAGTAGCTAATTTTGTCAGCCATTTCGGAAAACACATTGCACTATACTATGAGGAAATAGTACTATTTATGTGAAACTATAGGTAAACTGTAAACATTTGTCAATAGGCAATAGGATAAAGACTTCCCGCTCTTCGGGCTGGTGCGAATGTTTCAATGTCCGTATGTGCCAAACTGTTGGTTTGTGACACACCTTTACTCGTCGCTCGCTCGCTGCGCTCGTTCGAAAACTATAGCCTAACCTAAAACCATTCCATCTTGCGTTCATTATTCGATATGGTGGCGACATATTTCGAATTTGCGAACGTGTCGGATCGGTTGTGAGGTTGGACTAAATTTTTACGAGCGAGCGGAGCGAGCGAGCAACGATCACAATTTCCATGTTATACATATACCTTATATTGCCTTGCATATATTTCGTGTCATTACCTAATTTTGTCTGCCATTTCTGACATAACATTGCACTGTACAATGTGGAAATAGTACTATTTATGTGAAACTATTGGTAAACTGTAAACATTTGTCAGTAGGCAATAGCATAAGGACTTCCGGATCCTCGGGCTGGTGCGAATGTTTCAATGTCCGTATGTGCCAAACCGTTGGTTTGTGACACACCTTTACTCGTCCCTCGCTCGCCATGCTCGCTAGAAAGCTATAGCTTAACCAAAAACCAATCCCTCTTGCGTTCGTTATTAGATATGGTGGCGACATATTTCGAATTTGCGAACGTGTCGGATCGGTTGTGAGGTTGGACTAGATTTTTACGAGCGAGCGCAGCGAGCGAGCAGCGATCTCAATTTCCAAGCTATACATATACCTTATATTGCCTTGCATATATTTCGTGTTATTACCTAATTTTGTTAGCCATTTCGGCCATCACATTGCACTGTACTATGTGGAAATAGTACTCCTTATGTGAAACTATTCATAAACTGTAAACATTTGTCAGTAGGCAATAGGATAAAGATTTCCGGCTCCTCGGGCTGGTGCGAATATTTCAATGTCCCCATGAGGCAAATCGTTGGATTGTGACACAACTTTCCCCGTCTCTCGCTCGCCGTGCTCGCTCGAAAACTATAGCCTAACCTAAAACAAATCCATCTTGCGTTCATTATTCGATATGGCGGCGACATATTTCGAATTTGCGAACGTGTCGGATCGGTTGTTAGGTTGGACTAGATTTTTACGAGCGAGCGGAGCGAGCGAGCAACGGTCACAATTTCCAAGCTGTACATATATCTTATATGGCCTTGCATGTATTTCCTGTTAGTACCTAATTTTGTCAGCCATTTCGGAAAACACATTGCACTATACTATGAGGAAATAGTACTATTTATGTGAAACTATAGGTAAATTGTATACATTTGTCAGTAGGCAATAGGATAAAGGCTTCCGGCTCCTCGGGCTGGTGCGAATGTTTCAATGTCCGTATGTGCAAACCGTTGGTTTGTGACACACCTTTACTCGTCCTTCGCTCGCCGTGCTCGCTAGAAAGCTATAGCCTAACCTAGAACGAATCCCTCTTGCGTTAGTCATTCGATATGGAGGAAACTTATTACAAATTTGGGAACGTGTCGGATCGGTTGTGAGGTTGGACTAGATTTTTACGAGCGAGCGGAGCGAGCGATCAACGGTCACAATTTCCAAGCTGTACATATACCATATATGGCCTTGCATGTATTTCCTGTTAGTACCTAATTTTGTCAGCCATTTCGGAAAACACATTGCACTATACTATGAGGAAATAGTACTATTTATGTGAAACTATAGGTAAACTGTAAACATTTGTCAATAGGCAATAGGATAAAGACTTCCCGCTCTTCGGGCTGGTGCGAATGTTTCAATGTCCGTATGTGCCAAACTGTTGGTTTGTGACACACCTTTACTCGTCGCTCGCTCGCTGCGCTCGTTCGAAAACTATAGCCTAACCTAAAACCAATCCATCTTGCGTTCATTATTCGATATGGTGGCGACATATTTCGAATTTGCGAACGTGTCGGATCGGTTGTGAGGTTGGACTAAATTTTTACGAGCGAGCGGAGCGAGCGAGCAACGATCACAATTTCCATGTTATACATATACCTTATATTGCCTTGCATATATTTCGTGTCATTACCTAATTTTGTCTGCCATTTCTGACATCACATTGCACTTTACTATGTGGAAATAGTATTATTTATGTGAAACTATTCATAAACTGTAAACATTTGTCAGTAGGCAATAGGATAAAGACTTCCGGCTCCTCGGGCTTGTGCGAATATTTCAATGTCCGTATGTGCCAAACCGTTGGTTTGTGACACACCTTTACGCGTCTCTCGCTCGCTGCGCTCGCTCGAAAGCTATAGCCTAACCTAAAACCATACATCTTGCGTTCATTATCCGATATGGTGGCGACATATATCGAATTTGCGAACGTGTCGGATCGGTTGTGAGGTTGGACTAGATTTTTACGAGCGAGCGGAGCAAGCGTGCAACGATCACAATTTCCAAGCTATACATATACCTTATATTGCCTTGCATTTGTTTCGTGTTATTACCTAATTTTCTCAGCCATTTCAGACATCACATTGCACTGTAGTATGTGGAAATAGTACTATTTATGTGAAACTATTCATAAACTGTAAACATTTGTCAGTAGGCAATAGGATAAATACTTCCGGCTCCTCGGTCTTGTGCGAATATTTCAATGTCCGCATGTGCCAAACCGTTGGTTTGTGACACACCTTTACGCGTCTCTCGCTCGCTGCGCTCGCTCGAAAGCTATAGCCTAACCTAAAACCATACATCTTGCGTTCTTTATTCGATATAGCGGCGACATATTTCGAATTTGCGAACGTGTCGGATCGGTTGTGAGGATGGACTAGATTTTTACGAGCGAGCGGAGCGAGCGAATAACGGTCATCATTTCCAAGCTATACATATACCTTATATTGCCTTGCATATGTTTCGTGTTGTTACCTAATTTTGTCAGCCATTTCTGACATCACATTGCACTGTAGTATGTGGAAATAGTACTACTTATGTGAAACTATCCATAAGCTGTAAACATTTGTCAGTAGGCCATAGGATAAAGGCTTCCGGCTCCTCGGGCTTCTGCGAATATTTCAATGTCCGTATGTGCCAAACCGTTGGTTTGTGACACACCTTTACGAGTCTCTCGCTCGCTGCGCTCGCTCGAAAGCTATAGCCTAACCTAAAACCATACATCTTGCGTTCAGTAATCGATTTGGTGGCGACATATTTCGAATCTGCGAACGTGTCGTATCGGTTGTGAGGTTGGACTAGATTTTTACGAGCGAGCGGAGCGAGCGAGCAACGGTGACAATTTCCAAGCTATACATATACCTTATATTGCATTGCATTTGTTTCGTGTTATTACCTAATTTTGTCAGCCATTTCGGACATCACATTGGACTGTAGTATGTGGAAATAGTACTATTTATGTGAAACTATTCATAAACTGTAAACATTTGTCAGTAGGCCATAGGATAAATACTTCCGGCTCCTCGGGTTGGTGCGAATATTTCAATGTCCGTATGTGCCAAAGCGTTGGTTTGTGACACACCTTTACGCGTCTCTCGCTCGCTGCGCTCGCTCGAAAGCTAAAGCCTAACCTAAAACCATACATCTTGCGTTCATTATTCGATATGGTGGCGACATATATCGAATTTGCGAACGTGTCGGATCGGTTGTGAGGTTGAACTAGATTTTTACGTGCGAGCGGAGCGAGCGAGCAACGATCACAATTTCCAAGCTCTACATATACCTTATATTGCCTTGCATTTGTTTCGTGTTGTTACCTAATTTTCTCAGCCATTTCGGACATTAAATTGCACTGTAGTAGGTGCAAATAGTACTATTTATGTGAAACTATTCATAAACTGTAAACATTTGTCAGTAGGCAATAGGATAAAGACTTCCGGCTCCTCGGGCTTGTGCGAATTTTTCAATGTCCGCATGTGCCAAACCGTTGGTTTGTGACACACCTTTACGCGTCTCTCGCTCGCTGCGCTCGCTCGAAAGCTAAAGCCTAACCTAAAACCATACATCTTGCATTCATTATTCGATATGGTGGCGACATATATCGAATTTGCGAACGTGTCGGATCGGTTGTGAGGTTGGACTAGATTTTTACGAGCGAGCGGAGCGAGCGAGCAACGATTACAATTTCCAAGCTATACATATACCTTATATTGCCTTGCATTTGTTTCGTGTTATTACCTAATTTTCTCAGCCATATCGGACATCACATTGCACTGTAGTATGTGGAAATAGTACTATTTATGTGAAACTACTCATAAACTGTAAACATTTGTCAGTAGGCCATAGGATAAATACTTCCGGCTCCTCGGGTTGGTGCGAATATTTCAATGTCCGTATGTGCCAAACCGTTGGTTTGTGACACACCTTTACGCGTCTCTCGCTCGCTGCGCTCGCTCGAAAGCTATAGCCTAACCGAAAACCATACATCTTGCGTTCTTTATTCGATATGGTGGCGACATATATCGAACTTGCGATCGTGTCGGATCGGTTGTGAGGTTGGACTAGATTTTTACGAGCGAGCGGAGCGAGCGAATAACGGTCATAATTTCCAAGCTATACATATACCTTATATTGCCTTGCATATGTTTCGTGTTATTACCTAATTTTGTCAGCCATTTCTGACATCACATTGCACTGTAGTATGTGGAAATAGTACTATTTATGTGAAACTATTCATAAGCTGTAAACATTTGTCAGTAGGCCATAGGATAAAGGCTTCCGGCTCCTCGGGCTTGTGCGAATATTTCAATGTCCGTATGTGCCAAACCGTTGGTTTGTGACACACCTTTACGCGTCTCTCGCTCGCTGCGCTCGCCCGAAAGCTATAGCCTAACCTAAAACCATACATCTTGCGTTCAGTAATCGATATGGTGGCGACATATTTCGAATTTGCGAACGTGTCGCATCGGTTGTGAGGTTGGACTAGATTTTTACGAGCGAGCGGAGCGAGCGAGCAACGGTGACATTTTCCAAGCTATACATATACCTTATATTGCATTGCATTTGTTTCGTGTTATTACCTAATTTTGTCAGCCATTTCGGACATCACATTGCACTTTACTATGTGGAAATAGTACTATTTATGTGAAACTATTCATAAACGGTAAACATTTGTCAGTAGGCAATTCGATAAAGACTTCCGGCTCCTCGGGCTGGTGCGAATGTTTCAATGTCCGTATGTGCAAACCGTTGGTTTGTGACACACCTTTACTCGTCCTTCGCTCGCCGTGCTCGCTAGAAAGCTATAGCCTAACCTAGAACGAATCCCTCTTGCGTTAGTCATTCGATATGGAGGAAACTTATTTCAAATTTGGGAACGTGTCGGATCGGTTGTGAGGTTGGACTAGATTTTTACGAGCGAGCGGAGCGAGCGAGCAACGGTCACAATTTCCAAGCTGTACATATACCATATATGGCCTTGCATGTATTTCCTGTTACTACCTAATTTTGTCAGCCATTTCGGAAAACACATTGCACTATACTATGAGGAAATAGTACTATTTATGTGAAACTATAGGTAAACTGTAAACATTTGTCAATAGGCAATAGGATAAAGACTTCCCGCTCCTCGGGCTGGTGCGAATGTTTCAATGTCCGTATGTGCCAAACTGTTGGTTTGTGACACACCTTTACTCGTCGCTCGCTCGCTGCGCTCGTTCGAAAACTATAGCCGAACCTAAAACCAATCCATCTTGCGTTCATTATTCGATATGGTGGCGACATATTTCGAATTTGCGAACGTGTCGGATCGGTTGTTAGGTTGGACTAGATTTTTACGAGCGAGCGGAGCGAGCGAGCAACGATCACAATTTCCATGTTATACATATACCTTATATTGCCTTGCATATATTTCGTGTCATTACCTAATTTTGTCTGCCATTTCTGACATCACATTGCACTTTACTATGTGGAAATAGTATTATTTATGTGAAACTATTCATAAACTGTAAACATTTGTCAGTAGGCAATAGGATAAAGACTTCCGGCTCCTCGGGCTTGTGCGAATATTTCAATGTCCGTATGTGCCAAACCGTTGGTTTGTGACACACCTTTACGCGTCTCTCGCTCGCTGCGCTCGCTCGAAAGCTATAGCCTAACCTAAAACCATACATCTTGCGTTCATTATCCGATATGGTGGCGACATATATCGAATTTGCGAACGTGTCGGATCGGTTGTGAGGTTGGACTAGATTTTTACGAGCGAGCGGAGCAAGCGTGCAACGATCACAATTTCCAAGCTATACATATACCTTATATTGCCTTGCATTTGTTTCGTGTTATTACCTAATTTTCTCAGCCATTTCAGACATCACATTGCACTGTAGTATGTGGAAATAGTACTATTTATGTGAAACTATTCATAAACGGTAAACATTTGTCAGTAGGCAATTCGATAAAGACTTCCGGCTCCTCGGGCTGGTGCGAATGTTTCAATGTCCGTATGTGCAAACCGTTGGTTTGTGACACACCTTTACTCGTCCTTCGCTCGCCGTGCTCGCTAGAAAGCTATAGCCTAACCTAGAACGAATCCCTCTTGCGTTAGTCATTCGATATGGAGGAAACTTATTTCAAATTTGGGAACGTGTCGGATCGGTTGTGAGGTTGGACTAGATTTTTACGAGCGAGCGGAGCGAGCGAGCAACGGTCACAATTTCCAAGCTGTACATATACCATATATGGCCTTGCATGTATTTCCTGTTAGTACCTAATTTTGTCAGCCATTTCGGAAAACACATTGCACTATACTATGAGGAAATAGTACTATTTATGTGAAACTATAGGTAAACTGTAAACATTTGTCAATAGGCAATAGGATAAAGACTTCCCGCTCCTCGGGCTGGTGCGAATGTTTCAATGTCCGTATGTGCCAAACTGTTGGTTTGTGACACACCTTTACTCGTCGCTCGCTCGCTGCGCTCGTTCGAAAACTATAGCCTAACCTAAAACCAATCCATCTTGCGTTCATTATTCGATATGGTGGCGACATATTTCGAATTTGCGAACGTGTCGGATCGGTTGTGAGGTTGGACTAAATTTTTACGAGCGAGCGGAGCGAGCGAGCAACGATCACAATTTCCATGTTATACATATACCTTATATTGCCTTGCATATATTTCGTGTCATTACCTAATTTTGTCTGCCATTTCTGACATCACATTGCACTTTACTATGTGGAAATAGTATTATTTATGTGAAACTATTCATAAACTGTAAACATTTGTCAGTAGGCAATAGGATAAAGACTTCCGGCTCCTCGGGCTTGTGCGAATATTTCAATGTCCGTATGTGCCAAACCGTTGGTTTGTGACACACCTTTACGCGTCTCTCGCTCGCTGCGCTCGCTCGAAAGCTATAGCCTAACCTAAAACCATACATCTTGCGTTCATTATCCGATATGGTGGCGACATATATCGAATTTGCGAACGTGTCGGATCGGTTGTGAGGTTGGACTAGATTTTTACGAGCGAGCGGAGCAAGCGTGCAACGATCACAATTTCCAAGCTATACATATACCTTATATTGCCTTGCATTTGTTTCGTGTTATTACCTAATTTTTGTCAGCCATTTCAGACATCACATTGCACTGTAGTATGTGGAAATAGTACTATTTATGTGAAACTATTCATAAACTGTAAACATTTGTCAGTAGGCAATAGGATAAATACTTCCGGCTCCTCGGTCTTGTGCGAATATTTCAATGTCCGCATGTGCCAAACCGTTGGTTTGTGACACACCTTTACGCGTCTCTCGCTCGCTGCGCTCGCTCGAAAGCTATAGCCTAACCTAAAACCATACATCTTGCGTTCTTTATTCGATATGGCGGCGACATATTTCGAATTTGCGAACGTGTCGGATCGGTTGTGAGGATGGACTAGATTTTTACGAGCGAGCGGAGCGAGCGAATAACGGTCATCATTTCCAAGCTATACATATACCTTATATTGCCTTGCATATGTTTCGTGTTGTTACCTAATTTTGTCAGCCATTTCTGACATCACATTGCACTGTAGTATGTGGAAATAGTACTACTTATGTGAAACTATCCATAAGCTGTAAACATTTGTCAGTAGGCCATAGGATAAAGGCTTCCGGCTCCTCGGGCTTCTGCGAATATTTCAATGTCCGTATGTGCCAAACCGTTGGTTTGTGACACACCTTTACGAGTCTCTCGCTCGCTGCGCTCGCTCGAAAGCTATAGCCTAACCTAAAACCATACATCTTGCGTTCAGTAATCGATTTGGTGGCGACATATTTCGAATCTGCGAACGTGTCGTATCGGTTGTGAGGTTGGACTAGATTTTTACGAGCGAGCGGAGCGAGCGAGCAACGGTGACAATTTCCAAGCTATACATATACCTTATATTGCATTGCATTTGTTTCGTGTTATTACCTAATTTTGTCAGCCATTTCGGACATCACATTGGACTGTAGTATGTGGAAATAGTACTATTTATGTGAAACTATTCATAAACTGTAAACATTTGTCAGTAGGCAATAGGATAAATACTTCCGGCTCCTCGGTCTTGTGCGAATATTTCAATGTCCGCATGTGCCAAACCGTTGGTTTGTGACACACCTTTACGCGTCTCTCGCTCGCTGCGCTCGCTCGAAAGCTAAAGCCTAACCTAAAACCATACATCTTGCATTCATTATTCGATATGGTGGCGACATATATCGAATTTGCGAACGTGTCGGATCGGTTGTGAGGTTGGACTAGATTTTTACGAGCGAGCGGAGCGAGCGAGCAACGATTACAATTTCCAAGCTATACATATACCTTATATTGCCTTGCATTTGTTTCGTGTTATTACCTAATTTTCTCAGCCATATCGGACATCACATTGCACTGTAGTATGTGGAAATAGTACTATTTATGTGAAACTACTCATAAACTGTAAACATTTGTCAGTAGGCCATAGGATAAATACTTCCGGCTCCTCGGGTTGGTGCGAATATTTCAATGTCCGTATGTGCCAAACCGTTGGTTTGTGACACACCTTTACGCGTCTCTCGCTCGCTGCGCTCGCTCGAAAGCTATAGCCTAACCGAAAACCATACATCTTGCGTTCTTTATTCGATATGGTGGCGACATATATCGAACTTGCGATCGTGTCGGATCGGTTGTGAGGTTGGACTAGATTTTTACGAGCGAGCGGAGCGAGCGAATAACGGTCATAATTTCCAAGCTATACATATACCTTATATTGCCTTGCATATGTTTCGTGTTATTACCTAATTTTGTCAGCCATTTCTGACATCACATTGCACTGTAGTATGTGGAAATAGTACTATTTATGTGAAACTATTCATAAGCTGTAAACATTTGTCAGTAGGCCATAGGATAAAGGCTTCCGGCTCCTCGGGCTTGTGCGAATATTTCAATGTCCGTATGTGCCAAACCGTTGGTTTGTGACACACCTTTACGCGTCTCTCGCTCGCTGCGCTCGCCCGAAAGCTATAGCCTAACCTAAAACCATACATCTTGCGTTCAGTAATCGATATGGTGGCGACATATTTCGAATTTGCGAACGTGTCGCATCGGTTGTGAGGTTGGACTAGATTTTTACGAGCGAGCGGAGCGAGCGAGCAACGGTGACATTTTCCAAGCTATACATATACCTTATATTGCATTGCATTTGTTTCGTGTTATTACCTAATTTTGTCAGCCATTTCGGACATCACATTGCACTTTACTATGTGGAAATAGTACTATTTATGTGAAACTATTCATAAACGGTAAACATTTGTCAGTAGGCAATTCGATAAAGACTTCCGGCTCCTCGGGCTGGTGCGAATGTTTCAATGTCCGTATGTGCAAACCGTTGGTTTGTGACACACCTTTACTCGTCCTTCGCTCGCCGTGCTCGCTAGAAAGCTATAGCCTAACCTAGAACGAATCCCTCTTGCGTTAGTCATTCGATATGGAGGAAACTTATTTCAAATTTGGGAACGTGTCGGATCGGTTGTGAGGTTGGACTAGATTTTTACGAGCGAGCGGAGCGAGCGAGCAACGGTCACAATTTCCAAGCTGTACATATACCATATATGGCCTTGCATGTATTTCCTGTTACTACCTAATTTTGTCAGCCATTTCGGAAAACACATTGCACTATACTATGAGGAAATAGTACTATTTATGTGAAACTATAGGTAAACTGTAAACATTTGTCAATAGGCAATAGGATAAAGACTTCCCGCTCCTCGGGCTGGTGCGAATGTTTCAATGTCCGTATGTGCCAAACTGTTGGTTTGTGACACACCTTTACTCGTCGCTCGCTCGCTGCGCTCGTTCGAAAACTATAGCCGAACCTAAAACCAATCCATCTTGCGTTCATTATTCGATATGGTGGCGACATATTTCGAATTTGCGAACGTGTCGGATCGGTTGTTAGGTTGGACTAGATTTTTACGAGCGAGCGGAGCGAGCGAGCAACGATCACAATTTCCATGTTATACATATACCTTATATTGCCTTGCATATATTTCGTGTCATTACCTAATTTTGTCTGCCATTTCTGACATCACATTGCACTTTACTATGTGGAAATAGTATTATTTATGTGAAACTATTCATAAACTGTAAACATTTGTCAGTAGGCAATAGGATAAAGACTTCCGGCTCCTCGGGCTT
>NW_026109645.1:0-7500 GCF_024516045.1 Bombus affinis
AAAGGTTTTTTCGAGTTATCTCGCTTAAAAGTGTTACAAGGTAGGAATATATTTGCATAAATGGACGTATCTCGACGTTTTACGTCGGGATTAAGCGTTTATTTGGTCGCTGGAACGTTTTCTAGAAACGGAACTATGCGACGGGACGTTGGGACTTTGAAGAAGTTCGGCCGGTGCGAAAAGACCGAAAAGGTTTTTTCGAGTTATCTCGCTTAAAAGTGTTACAAGGTAGGAATATATTTGCATAAATGGACGTATCTCGACGTTTTACGTCGGGATTAAGCGTTTATTTGGTCGCTGGAACGTTTTCTAGAAACGGAACTATGCGACGGGACGTTGGGACTTTGAAGAAGTTCGGCCGGTGCGAAAGGACCGAAAAGGTTTTTTCGAGTTATCTCGCTTAAAAGTGTTACAAGGTAGGAATATTTTTGCATAAATGGACGTATCTCGACGTTTTACGTCGGGATTAAGCGTTTATTTGGTCGCTGGAACGTTTTCTAGAAACGGAACTATGCGACGGGACGTTGGGACTTTGAAGAAGTTCGGCCGGTGCGAAAAGACCGAAAAGGTTTTTTCGAGTTATCTCGCTTAAAAGTGTTACAAGGTAGGAATATTTTTGCATAAATCGACGTATCTCGACGTTTTACGTCGGGATTAAGCGTTTATGTCGTCCCCAAGACCTTCTACAAAGTTTCGATTTTTTCGTTGGGACTTTGAAAAATTTCCGTATCGAACACGTTTTTTCGAGTTATCTCGCTTAAAAGTGTTACAAGGTAGGAATATTTTTGCACAAATGGACGTATCTCGACGTTTTACGTCGGGATTAAGCGTTTATTTGGTCGCTGGAACGTTTTCTAGAAACGGAACTATGCGACGGGACGTTGGGACTTTGAAGAAGTTCGGCCGGTGCGAAAAGTCCGAAATGGTTATTTCGAGTTATTTCGTTAAAAAGCGTTATAAGGTATAATTTTTTTGACAGGGATCGTTATATCTCTATTAAATACAATCGGATTAAACATTTTTGTCGAATTTTTTGAAAAATTAGCTTCCGTCGGACTGATACGACTGGGATATTTTTGCAATTTTTTCGTTAATTAATGTTACAAGGTATATATCTTTTTACATATTTCGTGTTATTTTAACGTGTTTTAATCGATTATAAAGTTATTTTTCGTCCATAGTCGATAAAACTGTATGTTTACTGATGCAATTTTTCGGTGAAAAAAAAAATTAATTTTTTGGTAAAAATGCATTTATAATATGTTAATAATGCTTGTGGTAAAATATTTCGATGGTTGGATATCGCCTTTATATAGTAGTTATTGAACGTGCGAGCGACTAAGTTCCAGCGTCCCTTCCGAACGGTACGTTGCTACGGAGGTTTTGCACCATAAGCGCGCGGCCGCTAGCCCGACCGGCGCCGGCCTTCCGGCCGGCCCCTTGGTATCTATAAGAGAAGCGTCGAGCCGGACGGTTCGGTCGGAACAGCGCTGGGCGCGTGGCTATTCTACGGCCTCGGTTGAGAATTCAGTCACCGCTCCTCGAGTCTTAGTGTATTTTACGCTATTTCTCGACTGTTCCTCCGTTCTCGTACTGGTTTTTTCTCTACACTGCTGCGCCGCGGGTCGAAGTCTAGGACGTAATGACCGTTAACGTGGCAAGCTTCCCCTTAGTCGGGAAGCTGGTGACCTGTGTGCACGTATTTGACAAAAGTTGGATGCGTGTGTGCTTGTACTTACGGAGTAGCCATTCTTGCAGAGACCATCGGTTGTAAGCTATTTGTAGCTGCACGATGGTCCTTTTGGCGTTCTGTAGAGTGCGTTATCTTCTGGTAACGCGTCTCTACAGAGGTGTTGAAGCTTATAAAAGAATATTCTTACGGTATGTCCAGCATGCGTATACGTGCTTTACCGCTAAGTTATATTCTACGAGAGAAGTTGGAGGAGAAAAGTTACAAACAGAAATAATTCTGTGAAGTATGAATCTTTGTATCGATATATGATGGTGAGAGAGGAGGAGAATTAAAGTGGCTGAGTGACGTTGTTACTGAACCATGGAACGTTGCTCTCTAAGTCATATTACATATATATATAAAATGAAAAGTCTCGTCGTACGGTGCTTACGTCCCACCTACGACACAGAGAGAACTTTTAAACGAAAATGCTGGTTTTTGGGAATATATTATAAGATCCCTGGTTGATCCTGCCAGTAGTCATATGCTTGTCTCAAAGATTAAGCCATGCATGTCTCAGTACATGCCGCATTAAGGTGAAACCGCGAATGGCTCATTAAATCAGTTATGGTTTCTTAGATCATACCTACATTTACTTGGATAACTGTGGTAATTCTAGAGCTAATACATGCAAACAGATTCCGACCAGAGATGGTAGGAATGCTTTTATTAGATCAAAACCAATCGGTGGCGGATGGCTCGTCTGTCCGTCCATCGTTTGTTTTGGTGACTCTGAATAACTTTGTGCTGATCGCATGGTCATCTAGCACCGGCGACGCATCTTTCAAATGTCTGCCTTATCAACTGTCGATGGTAGGTTCTGCGCCTACCATGGTTGTAACGGGTAACGGGGAATCAGGGTTCGATTCCGGAGAGGGAGCCTGAGAAACAGCTACCACATCCAAGGAAGGCAGCAGGCGCGCAAATTACCCACTCCCGGCACGGGGAGGTAGTGACGAAAAATAACGATACGGGACTCATCCGAGGCCCCGTAATCGGAATGAGTACACTTTAAATCCTTTAACGAGGACCAATTGGAGGGCAAGTCTGGTGCCAGCAGCCGCGGTAATTCCAGCTCCAATAGCGTATATTAAAGTTGTTGCGGTTAAAAAGCTCGTAGTTGAATCTGTGTGTCACAGTGTCGGTTCACCGCTCGCGGTGTTTAACTGGCATTATGTGGTACGTCCTATCGGTGGGCTTAGCTCCTCGCGGGCGGTCCAACTAATATCCCATCGCGGTGCTCTTCACTGAGTGTCGAGGTGGGCCGATACGTTTACTTTGAACAAATTAGAGTGCTTAAAGCAGGCTACCTTCGCCTGAATACTGTGTGCATGGAATAATGGAATAGGACCTCGGTTCTATTTTGTTGGTTTTCGGAGCCCCGAGGTAATGATTAATAGGGACAGATGGGGGCATTCGTATTGCGACGTTAGAGGTGAAATTCTTGGATCGTCGCAAGACGGACAGAAGCGAAAGCATTTGCCAAAAATGTTTTCATTAATCAAGAACGAAAGTTAGAGGTTCGAAGGCGATCAGATACCGCCCTAGTTCTAACCATAAACGATGCCAGCCAGCGATCCGCCGAAGTTCCTCCGATGACTCGGCGGGCAGCTTCCGGGAAACCAAAGCTTTTGGGTTCCGGGGGAAGTATGGTTGCAAAGCTGAAACTTAAAGGAATTGACGGAAGGGCACCACCAGGAGTGGAGCCTGCGGCTTAATTTGACTCAACACGGGAAACCTCACCAGGCCCGGACACCGGAAGGATTGACAGATTGATAGCTCTTTCTTGATTCGGTGGGTGGTGGTGCATGGCCGTTCTTAGTTGGTGGAGCGATTTGTCTGGTTAATTCCGATAACGAACGAGACTCTAGCCTGCTAAATAGACGTAACTTATGGTATCTCGAAGGCCCCCGGCTTCGGTCGGTGGGTTTTTACTACCAACGTACAAACAAATCTTCTTAGAGGAACAGGCGGCTTCTAGCCGCACGAGATTGAGCAATAACAGGTCTGTGATGCCCTTAGATGTTCTGGGCCGCACGCGCGCTACACTGAAGGAATCAGCGTGTTTTCCCTGGCCGAAAGGCCCGGGTAACCCGCTGAACCTCCTTCGTGCTAGGGATTGGGGCTTGCAATTATTCCCCATGAACGAGGAATTCCCAGTAAGCGCGAGTCATAAGCTCGCGTTGATTACGTCCCTGCCCTTTGTACACACCGCCCGTCGCTACTACCGATTGAATGATTTAGTGAGGTCTTCGGACTGGTGCGCGGCCAATGTGATAAGCATTGCCGATGTTACCGGGAAGATGACCAAACTTGATCATTTAGAGGAAGTAAAAGTCGTAACAAGGTTTCCGTAGGTGAACCTGCGGAAGGATCATTAACGATATAACACAAAAACTTAAAGAATTTGACTTGAACACTTGAAAAATACGAAACTGTATAAGTCGGTAAGGAGCCGTACTCCTCCTATATCGACGAACCAAAGTATATACGACGTATCAACAAGCTATATACTTTAACAAAGAACAGTTAAATTCGCCCGGAGCGTGGCTTACTCCGTTGGCAAAATGATGAAAAGACATAAGGAGGAGACGACCCTCCAGCTACGAAACTATATGAAGAGAAGGTGGCACTCTCTCTCGATCATCGGGATGAAGAGATACATATATATATATATATATATATATATACATACATAAACGAATTCGAGGCGCCTGCGTGAGGTCGTACACAGAAAGACCCGCCGTCTGCGAATATTATGATTTTATAATAAAACTATAAATGGGAACTTGAGCTTTCGAAAATTAAACTTTGACACGAATATCGAACGAAAAATTACGAATGGAAACCACCCGTAAAGAGAAATGAGATCGAGGCGCTTGCGTGAGGCCGTATACAGAAAGACCCGCCGCCACGATCTCGTATTTTTTTTTTTGCGTCGTGGAGACCGTACAAACGAATAACAAAATCTCTAAAGTGCCTCGTGTCGGAGAGATCATGCTCGCCTATTCTCTTCTATGTTTCGTGGTCTGTGTTGCGTTTGCTCTCCTCCTAGCAACGGGACATCGAAGACTCCTCTTTGGGATCGAACGAAGCGACTAAAACGAGTCGACGAGAGCGAAAGTACGAGTAGCGAGTCGCGCATGTAGAAAGGATACCGACATATCTTCGAAGGTTCTCTTCGAAGATCCATGGATACCTTATGCGCGTCGACCTTTCGTCTCTTTCACCGCTCTCGGTCGTTCTCGAAACGTGCTTCCTACCCATAGGGCGTGTGTTCTTCGTATGTCGTTTTGTTCGAAATAACGAAACCACTTGTAACATACTCGTGGATCGGGTAACCTAGAACGAAAACGCATTGCGTGGATGTTGGCCCGCTATGATAATGATGATGATGACGATGACTATGATGACGATGCGTAGCAACGATTCGTAACTAGTCTAGCCGAAGTTGGTTCAGAGGGGACCGCAGGCTGTCTACCCTCGATGTCGTGAGTCGGACACCCGTGCCGTCGCTAGAGTTTTTTCAAAGCTCGGCTTCTGGATATTGGGAAGAAAGACCGCTCGAGGACGACGGCTGCGCGTGCGTCCCATCGAATTTTTTTTTTTTATACCACCTGAACGACTAAAGTTTCGTCTAGTTCGTCGCATATAACCCGTTCAGAGGGGACCGCAGGCTGTCTATCCTCGTTGTCGTGAGTCGGACACCCGTGCCGTCGCTGAAGTTTTTTCAAAGCTCGGCTTCTGGATATTGGGAAGAAAGACCGCGCGAGGTAGATGGATGCGAGTCCCATCGAATTTTTTTATTTTTTAAAAAAAACAATCACCTGAACGGAGATGTGTTCTCTTTCGTCGATTTTTCACGCTTTGAGTCGTCGCGATCGCCATCCGTTCGGAGGAGATCGCCGACTTCGAAGCCTCGATGTCGTGAGTCGGACACCCGTGCCGTCGCTAGAGTTTTTTCAAAGCTCGGCTTCTGGATATTGGGAGGAAAGACCGCTCGAGGCCGAGGGTCGCGCGAGTCCCATCGAATCTTTACATCACCCGAACGATGGAGGCGCACGCTCTTTTTCTTGAATAATTGGACGAGAGGAATGCATATCGTATTATATATACACACACACACATATATATATATATGGGCTAGCCACCGTGCGTATTTCTTCGCGAGATCGTGTGCTGCACAGAGGATTCAGAATCGGGTGTTATATCCCCGTCGTTTCCTGACGAACGGAGCTTCGATCTCGATGGTTGTTATATATCATAATGTACTTTTCGCCCGGCCGGCGGACGCGCGTATCTTCGCGCGTTCGTCGGATTTCATTTTCGAACGTTTTCGTGTCGTCGATCTTCCGGCGACTTCTGCGCGTCCGATTCCCGTTGGTCGGTCGTGTCGGATCTCGGCTTCGCTCGAACCGAGTATTAAGAGTACATGGAGTACAAGAGTTTTAAAAAATATATGAAAAGATTACCCTGAACGGTGGATCACTTGGCTCGTGGGTCGATGAAGAACGCAGCTAATTGCGCGTCAACGTGTGAACTGCAGGACACATGAACATCGACATTTCGAACGCACATTGCGGTCCACGGATACAATTCCTGGACCACGCCTGGCTGAGGGTTGCTCACGTAAACCTAAGACTGCTTGCGTTGCGTGTCGTTCCTCTCTATCTGTCTCTCTCTGTCCCTTGGTGCCTTCGACAACCCGCCGTCGTTCTTACGATACGTAGAACGTTTCAGAGTCGGAGGAAGCGCACGAAGAAGGATACGAACAAGAGCGGACGCGAGAGAACGTACGCGACGTACGAGCGATTGTTGGACGCTCGTCGGCGTTCGTCGCGGTCGTGTCGAGACCGTGCAATTCGTACGCATGCTCGATATATAAACTATCGTGTTCACGGGAGACACTACGAAACTCTACCTCTGTCTCTCTCTGTCCCTTGGTGCCTTCGACAACCCGCCGTCGTTCTTACGATACGTAGAACGTTTCAGAGTCGGAGGAAGCGCACGAAGAAGGATACGAATAAGAGCGGAGAGAACCGTCACGGACCTGCGTGAGTGCTAGCGGCGTCGTGAGTCGTCCTTTCGTACGACCGCCCGCTTATGCACCGCTTCGTGTCGGTTATCGAATATATTATATATATATATATATATATATATATATATACGTAGTGTTGTCCTCGTGACCGATTTTTTTTTCATATCAGCAGATTTGCATACGTTTGCAGGTTTTCGATGAGCACGATGTCCGCGCCCCCGACGTCGTCTTAAATGAATATTATTTTGGCGAGACTGAGAGAAAGCAAATATGGGAACTCGGTCGAGAGAGGAGAGAAGGAGAACAGCCTCAGATAAAAGTAAACTTGGTAACGGTGCGGAATTTTGCCGTACAACCGTCTTTTCTTAAGACGTTTTACTCGAATAGCCCCAGGGATCTAATGCCCACTCCGTCTCTTCGTGCGTAGAGATATACTCTGCGCGAGCGACTGACAACGACGAGGACCGTCGCATCGATGGGTCGTCGTTGCGTTTAACATACTCTGTGCTTGTAATTTATCCCCGAAAGAGAGCCGTAGATCCGGGAACGCACACGTGATTTCTTCGAGCGCTGATGACTTAGGGAGATGATCCCCAGGCGTTGCGCGGAGATCGGAGAGTACGCGTTACTTGTATCGGGACGAATTTTCCCCGTCGTTCGCGTATCTCTCTGCCCGCCGGCCCTGGCCCAAAGCCACGTTCGTCGGAAATCGTAGAAATCGTGTGCGAAC
>NW_026109645.1:15000-20189 GCF_024516045.1 Bombus affinis
GTTCGACGTCGTCTAGCCAAACGTAACGGTTTCTTTTTATTTTTTTAAAAAATTTTTTTCCACCGGACCTAGCTGACTGGGACGTTGGAACTTTGAAATTTCTCTCGTCCAGGTACGAAAAGGCCGAACGTTCCTTTCGAAATAATTCCTCAAAAAGCGTTACGAGGTATGGAAATTTTTATAGAAATCGTTATTGTTCGACGCCGTCTAGCCGAACGTAACGGTTTCTTTTTATTTTTTTTTTAAATTTTTTCCACCGGACCTAGCTGACTGGGACGTTGGCACTTTGAATTGTTTCGCACTGCTCCAAAAGTGCCGAAAGTACCGAAAGTTCCTTTCGCATTAATTCCATAATAAGCGTTATAAGGTACGTATATTCTGGCATAAATCGATATATTCTAATTAAATACATCGGGATTAAGCGTTAATTTTGTTCTTGAAACGTTCTAAAAAGTTTCGAATTGCACATTGGGACATGGAAAAATTTCCGTATCGAACACGTTTTTTCGAGTTATCTCGCTTAAAAGTGTTACAAGGTAGGAATATTTTTGCATAAATGGACGTATCTCGACGTTTTACGTCGGGATTAAGCGTTTATTTGGTCGGTGGAACGTTTTCTAGAAACGGAACTATGCGACGGGACGTTGGGACTTTGAAGAAGTTCGGCCGGTGCGAAAAGACCGAAAAGGTTTTTTCGAGTTATCTCGCTTAAAAGTGTTACAAGGTAGGAATATATTTGCATAAATGGACGTATCTCGACGTTTTACGTCGGGATTAAGCGTTTATTTGGTCGCTGGAACGTTTTCTAGAAACGGAACTATGCGACGGGACGTTGGGACTTTGAAGAAGTTCGGCCGGTGCGAAAAGACCGAAAAGGTTTTTTCGAGTTATCTCGCTTAAAAGTGTTACAAGGTAGGAATATTTTTGCATAAATCGACGTATCTCGACGTTTTACGTCGGGATTAAGCGTTTATGTCGTCCCCAAGACCTTCTACAAAGTTTCGATTTTTTCGTTGGGACTTTGAAAAATTTCCGTATCGAACACGTTTTTTCGAGTTATCTCGCTTAAAAGTGTTACAAGGTAGGAATATTTTTGCATAAATGGACGTATCTCGACGTTTTACGTCGGGATTAAGCGTTTATTTGGTCGCTGGAACGTTTTCTAGAAACGGAACTATGCGACGGGACGTTGGGACTTTGAAGAAGTTCGGCCGGTGCGAAAAGACCGAAAAGGTTTTTTCGAGTTATCTCGCTTAAAAGTGTTACAAGGTAGGAATATATTTGCATAAATGGACGTATCTCGACGTTTTACGTCGGGATTAAGCGTTTATTTGGTCGCTGGAACGTTTTCTAGAAACGGAACTATGCGACGGGACGTTGGGACTTTGAAGAAGTTCGGCCGGTGCGAAAGGACCGAAAAGGTTTTTTCGAGTTATCTCGCTTAAAAGTGTTACAAGGTAGGAATATTTTTGCATAAATGGACGTATCTCGACGTTTTACGTCGGGATTAAGCGTTTATTTGGTCGCTGGAACGTTTTCTAGAAACGGAACTATGCGACGGGACGTTGGGACTTTGAAGAAGTTCGGCCGGTGCGAAAAGACCGAAAAGGTTTTTTCGAGTTATCTCGCTTAAAAGTGTTACAAGGTAGGAATATATTTGCATAAATGGACGTATCTCGACGTTTTACGTCGGGATTAAGCGTTTATTTGGTCGCTGGAACGTTTTCTAGAAACGGAACTATGCGACGGGACGTTGGGACTTTGAAGAAGTTCGGCCGGTGCGAAAAGACCGAAAAGGTTTTTTCGAGTTATCTCGCTTAAAAGTGTTACAAGGTAGGAATATTTTTGCATAAATGGACGTATCTCGACGTTTTACGTCGGGATTAAGCGTTTATTTGGTCGGTGGAACGTTTTCTAGAAACGGAACTATGCGACGGGACGTTGGGACTTTGAAGAAGTTCGGCCGGTGCGAAAAGACCGAAAAGGTTTTTTCGAGTTATCTCGCTTAAAAGTGTTACAAGGTAGGAATATATTTGCATAAATGGACGTATCTCGACGTTTTACGTCGGGATTAAGCGTTTATTTGGTCGCTGGAACGTTTTCTAGAAACGGAACTATGCGACGGGACGTTGGGACTTTGAAGAAGTTCGGCCGGTGCGAAAAGACCGAAAAGGTTTTTTCGAGTTATCTCGCTTAAAAGTGTTACAAGGTAGGAATATTTTTGCATAAATGGACGTATCTCGACGTTTTACGTCGGGATTAAGCGTTTATTTGGTCGCTGGAACGTTTTCTAGAAACGGAACTATGCGACGGGACGTTGGGACTTTGAAGAAGTTCGGCCGGTGCGAAAAGACCGAAAAGGTTTTTTCGAGTTATCTCGCTTAAAAGTGTTACAAGGTAGGAATATATTTGCATAAATGGACGTATCTCGACGTTTTACGTCGGGATTAAGCGTTTATTTGGTCGCTGGAACGTTTTCTAGAAACGGAACTATGCGACGGGACGTTGGGACTTTGAAGAAGTTCGGCCGGTGCGAAAAGACCGAAAAGGTTTTTTCGAGTTATCTCGCTTAAAAGTGTTACAAGGTAGGAATATTTTTGCATAAATGGACGTATCTCGACGTTTTACGTCGGGATTAAGCGTTTATTTGGTCGGTGGAACGTTTTCTAGAAACGGAACTATGCGACGGGACGTTGGGACTTTGAAGAAGTTCGGCCGGTGCGAAAAGACCGAAAAGGTTTTTTCGAGTTATCTCGCTTAAAAGTGTTACAAGGTAGGAATATATTTGCATAAATGGACGTATCTCGACGTTTTACGTCGGGATTAAGCGTTTATTTGGTCGCTGGAACGTTTTCTAGAAACGGAACTATGCGACGGGACGTTGGGACTTTGAAGAAGTTCGGCCGGTGCGAAAAGACCGAAAAGGTTTTTTCGAGTTATCTCGCTTAAAAGTGTTACAAGGTAGGAATATATTTGCATAAATGGACGTATCTCGACGTTTTACGTCGGGATTAAGCGTTTATTTGGTCGCTGGAACGTTTTCTAGAAACGGAAATATGCGACGGGACGTTGGGACTTTGAAGAAGTTCGGCCGGTGCGAAAAGACCGAAAAGGTTTTTTCGAGTTATCTCGCTTAAAAGTGTTACAAGGTAGGAATATTTTTGCATAAATCGACGTATCTCGACGTTTTACGTCGGGATTAAGCGTTTATGTCGTCCCCAAGACCTTCTACAAAGTTTCGATTTTTTCGTTGGGACTTTGAAAAATTTCCGTATCGAACACGTTTTTTCGAGTTATCTCGCTTAAAAGTGTTACAAGGTAGGAATATTTTTGCATAAATGGACGTATCTCGACGTTTTACGTCGGGATTAAGCGTTTATTTGGTCGCTGGAACGTTTTCTAGAAACGGAACTATGCGACGGGACGTTGGGACTTTGAAGAAGTTCGGCCGGTGCGAAAAGACCGAAAAGGTTTTTTCGAGTTATCTCGCTTAAAAGTGTTACAAGGTAGGAATATTTTTGCATAAATCGACGTATCTCGACGTTTTACGTCGGGATTAAGCGTTTATGTCGTCCCCAAGACCTTCTACAAAGTTTCGATTTTTTCGTTGGGACTTTGAAAAATTTCCGTATCGAACACGTTTTTTCGAGTTATCTCGCTTAAAAGTGTTACAAGGTAGGAATATTTTTGCACAAATGGACGTATCTCGACGTTTTACGTCGGGATTAAGCGTTTATTTGGTCGCTGGAACGTTTTCTAGAAACGGAACTATGCGACGGGACGTTGGGACTTTGAAGAAGTTCGGCCGGTGCGAAAAGTCCGAAATGGTTATTTCGAGTTATTTCGTTTAAAAAGCGTTATAAGGTATAATTTTTTTGACAGGGATCGTTATATCTCTATTAAATACAATCGGATTAAACATTTTTGTCGAATTTTTTGAAAAATTAGCTTCCGTCGGACTGATACGACTGGGATATTTTTGCAATTTTTTCGTTAATTAATGTTACAAGGTATATATCTTTTTACATATTTCGTGTTATTTTAACGTGTTTTAATCGATTATAAAGTTATTTTTCGTCCATAGTCGATAAAACTGTATGTTTACTGATGCAATTTTTCGGTGAAAAAAAAAATTAATTTTTTGGTAAAAAATGCATTTATAATATGTTAATAATGCTTGTGGTAAAATATTTCGATGGTTGGATATCGCCTTTATATAGTAGTTATTGAACGTGCGAGCGACTAAGTTCCAGCGTCCCTTCCGAACGGTACGTTGCTACGGAGGTTTTGCACCATAAGCGCGCGGCCGCTAGCCCGACCGGCGCCGGCCTTCCGGCCGGCCCCTTGGTATCTATAAGAGAAGCGTCGAGCCGGACGGTTCGGTCGGAACAGCGCTGGGCGCGTGGCTATTCTACGGCCTCGGTTGAGAATTCAGTCACCGCTCCTCGAGTCTTAGTGTATTTTACGCTATTTCTCGACTGTTCCTCCGTTCTCGTACTGGTTTTTTCTCTACACTGCTGCGCCGCGGGTCGAAGTCTAGGACGTAATGACCGTTAACGTGGCAAGCTTCCCCTTAGTCGGGAAGCTGGTGACCTGTGTGCACGTATTTGACAAAAGTTGGATGCGTGTGTGCTTGTACTTACGGAGTAGCCATTCTTGCAGAGACCATCGGTTGTAAGCTATTTGTAGCTGCACGATGGTCCTTTTGGCGTTCTGTAGAGTGCGTTATCTTCTGGTAACGCGTCTCTACAGAGGTGTTGAAGCTTATAAAAGAATATTCTTACGGTATGTCCAGCATGCGTATACGTGCTTTACCGCTAAGTTATATTCTACGAGAGAAGTTGGAGGAGAAAAGTTACAAACAGAAATAATTCTGTGAAGTATGAATCTTTGTATCGATATATGATGGTGAGAGAGGAGGAGAATTAAAGTGGCTGAGTGACGTTGTTACTGAACCATGGAACGTTGCTCTCTAAGTCATATTACATATATATATAAAATGAAAAGTCTCGTCGTACGGTGCTTACGTCCCACCTACGACACAGAGAGAACTTTTAAACGAAAATGCTGGTTTTTGGGAATATATTATAAGATCCCTGGTTGATCCTGCCAGTAGTCATATGCTTGTCTCAAAGATTAAGCCATGCATGTCTCAGTACATGCCGCATTAAGGTGAAACCGCGAATGCT
>NW_026109646.1:0-5000 GCF_024516045.1 Bombus affinis
CCAACTAAGAACGGCCATGCACCACCACCCACCGAATCAAGAAAGAGCTATCAATCTGTCAATCCTTCCGGTGTCCGGGCCTGGTGAGGTTTCCCGTGTTGAGTCAAATTAAGCCGCAGGCTCCACTCCTGGTGGTGCCCTTCCGTCAATTCCTTTAAGTTTCAGCTTTGCAACCATACTTCCCCCGGAACCCAAAAGCTTTGGTTTCCCGGAAGCTGCCCGCCGAGTCATCGGAGGAACTTCGGCGGATCGCTGGCTGGCATCGTTTATGGTTAGAACTAGGGCGGTATCTGATCGCCTTCGAACCTCTAACTTTCGTTCTTGATTAATGAAAACATTTTTGGCAAATGCTTTCGCTTCTGTCCGTCTTGCGACGATCCAAGAATTTCACCTCTAACGTCGCAATACGAATGCCCCCATCTGTCCCTATTAATCATTACCTCGGGGCTCCGAAAACCAACAAAATAGAACCGAGGTCCTATTCCATTATTCCATGCACACAGTATTCAGGCGAAGGTAGCCTGCTTTAAGCACTCTAATTTGTTCAAAGTAAACGTATCGGCCCACCTCGACACTCAGTGAAGAGCACCGCGATGGGATATTAGTTACCGCCCGCGAGGAGCTAAGCCCACCGATAGGACGTACCACATAATGCCAGTTAAACACCGCGAGCGGTGAACCGACACTGTGACACACAGATTCAACTACGAGCTTTTTAACCGCAACAACTTTAATATACGCTATTGGAGCTGGAATTACCGCGGCTGCTGGCACCAGACTTGCCCTCCAATTGGTCCTCGTTAAAGGATTTAAAGTGTACTCATTCCGATTACGGGGCCTCGGATGAGTCCCGTATCGTTATTTTTCGTCACTACCTCCCCGTGCCGGGAGTGGGTAATTTGCGCGCCTGCTGCCTTCCTTGGATGTGGTAGCTGTTTCTCAGGCTCCCTCTCCGGAATCGAACCCTGATTCCCCGTTACCCGTTACAACCATGGTAGGCGCAGAACCTACCATCGACAGTTGATAAGGCAGACATTTGAAAGATGCGTCGCCGGTGCTAGATGACCATGCGATCAGCACAAAGTTATTCAGAGTCACCAAAACAAACGATGGACGGACAGACGAGCCATCCGCCACCGATTGGTTTTGATCTAATAAAAGCATTCCTACCATCTCTGGTCGGAATCTGTTTGCATGTATTAGCTCTAGAATTACCACAGTTATCCAAGTAAATGTAGGTATGATCTAAGAAACCATAACTGATTTAATGAGCCATTCGCGGTTTCACCTTAATGCGGCATGTACTGAGACATGCATGGCTTAATCTTTGAGACAAGCATATGACTACTGGCAGGATCAACCAGGGATCTTATAATATATTCCCAAAAACCAGCATTTTCGTTTAAAAGTTCTCTCTGTGTCGTAGGTGGGACGTAAGCACCGTACGACGAGACTTTTCATTTTATATATATATGTAATATGACTTAGAGAGCAACGTTCCATGGTTCAGTAACAACGTCACTCAGCCACTTTAATTCTCCTCCTCTCTCACCATCATATATCGATACAAAGATTCATACTTCACAGAATTATTTCTGTTTGTAACTTTTCTCCTCCAACTTCTCTCGTAGAATATAACTTAGCGGTAAAGCACGTATACGCATGCTGGACATACCGTAAGAATATTCTTTTATAAGCTTCAACACCTCTGTAGAGACGCGTTACCAGAAGATAACGCACTCTACAGAACGCCAAAAGGACCATCGTGCAGCTACAAATAGCTTACAACCGATGGTCTCTGCAAGAATGGCTACTCCGTAAGTACAAGCACACACGCATCCAACTTTTGTCAAATACGTGCACACAGGTCACCAGCTTCCCGACTAAGGGGAAGCTTGCCACGTTAACGGTCATTACGTCCTAGACTTCGACCCGCGGCGCAGCAGTGTAGAGAAAAAACCAGTACGAGAACGGAGGAACAGTCGAGAAATAGCGTAAAATACACTAAGACTCGAGGAGCGGTGACTGAATTCTCAACCGAGGCCGTAGAATAGCCACGCGCCCAGCGCTGTTCCGACCGAACCGTCCGGCTCGACGCTTCTCTTATAGATACCAAGGGGCCGGCCGGAAGGCCGGCGCCGGTCGGGCTAGCGGCCGCGCGCTTATGGTGCAAAACCTCCGTAGCAACGTACCGTTCGGAAGGGACGCTGGAACTTAGTCGCTCGCACGTTCAATAACTACTATATAAAGGCGATATCCAACCATCGAAATATTTTACCACAAGCATTATTAACATATTATAAATGCATTTTTACCAAAAAATTAATTTTTTTTTTCACCGAAAAATTGCATCAGTAAACATACAGTTTTATCGACTATGGACGAAAAATAACTTTATAATCGATTAAAACACGTTAAAATAACACGAAATATGTAAAAAGATATATACCTTGTAACATTAATTAACGAAAAAATTGCAAAAATATCCCAGTCGTATCAGTCCGACGGAAGCTAATTTTTCAAAAAATTCGACAAAAATGTTTAATCCGATTGTATTTAATAGAGATATAACGATCCCTGTCAAAAAAATTATACCTTATAACGCTTTTTAACGAAATAACTCGAAATAACCATTTCGGACTTTTCGCACCGGCCGAACTTCTTCAAAGTCCCAACGTCCCGTCGCATAGTTCCGTTTCTAGAAAACGTTCCAGCGACCAAATAAACGCTTAATCCCGACGTAAAACGTCGAGATACGTCCATTTGTGCAAAAATATTCCTACCTTGTAACACTTTTAAGCGAGATAACTCGAAAAAACGTGTTCGATACGGAAATTTTTCAAAGTCCCAACGAAAAAATCGAAACTTTGTAGAAGGTCTTGGGGACGACATAAACGCTTAATCCCGACGTAAAACGTCGAGATACGTCGATTTATGCAAAAATATTCCTACCTTGTAACACTTTTAAGCGAGATAACTCGAAAAAACCTTTTCGGTCTTTTCGCACCGGCCGAACTTCTTCAAAGTCCCAACGTCCCGTCGCATAGTTCCGTTTCTAGAAAACGTTCCAGCGACCAAATAAACGCTTAATCCCGACGTAAAACGTCGAGATACGTCCATTTATGCAAAAATATTCCTACCTTGTAACACTTTTAAGCGAGATAACTCGAAAAAACCTTTTCGGTCCTTTCGCACCGGCCGAACTTCTTCAAAGTCCCAACGTCCCGTCGCATAGTTCCGTTTCTAGAAAACGTTCCAGCGACCAAATAAACGCTTAATCCCGACGTAAAACGTCGAGATACGTCCATTTATGCAAATATATTCCTACCTTGTAACACTTTTAAGCGAGATAACTCGAAAAAACCTTTTCGGTCTTTTCGCACCGGCCGAACTTCTTCAAAGTCCCAACGTCCCGTCGCATAGTTCCGTTTCTAGAAAACGTTCCAGCGACCAAATAAACGCTTAATCCCGACGTAAAACGTCGAGATACGTCCATTTATGCAAATATATTCCTACCTTGTAACACTTTTAAGCGAGATAACTCGAAAAAACCTTTTCGGTCTTTTCGCACCGGCCGAACTTCTTCAAAGTCCCAACGTCCCGTCGCATAGTTCCGTTTCTAGAAAACGTTCCACCGACCAAATAAACGCTTAATCCCGACGTAAAACGTCGAGATACGTCCATTTATGCAAAAATATTCCTACCTTGTAACACTTTTAAGCGAGATAACTCGAAAAAACCTTTTCGGTCTTTTCGCACCGGCCGAACTTCTTCAAAGTCCCAACGTCCCGTCGCATAGTTCCGTTTCTAGAAAACGTTCCAGCGACCAAATAAACGCTTAATCCCGACGTAAAACGTCGAGATACGTCCATTTATGCAAATATATTCCTACCTTGTAACACTTTTAAGCGAGATAACTCGAAAAAACCTTTTCGGTCTTTTCGCACCGGCCGAACTTCTTCAAAGTCCCAACGTCCCGTCGCATAGTTCCGTTTCTAGAAAACGTTCCAGCGACCAAATAAACGCTTAATCCCGACGTAAAACGTCGAGATACGTCCATTTATGCAAAAATATTCCTACCTTGTAACACTTTTAAGCGAGATAACTCGAAAAAACCTTTTCGGTCTTTTCGCACCGGCCGAACTTCTTCAAAGTCCCAACGTCCCGTCGCATAGTTCCGTTTCTAGAAAACGTTCCAGCGACCAAATAAACGCTTAATCCCGACGTAAAACGTCGAGATACGTCCATTTATGCAAATATATTCCTACCTTGTAACACTTTTAAGCGAGATAACTCGAAAAAACCTTTTCGGTCTTTTCGCACCGGCCGAACTTCTTCAAAGTCCCAACGTCCCGTCGCATAGTTCCGTTTCTAGAAAACGTTCCACCGACCAAATAAACGCTTAATCCCGACGTAAAACGTCGAGATACGTCCATTTATGCAAAAATATTCCTACCTTGTAACACTTTTAAGCGAGATAACTCGAAAAAACCTTTTCGGTCTTTTCGCACCGGCCGAACTTCTTCAAAGTCCCAACGTCCCGTCGCATAGTTCCGTTTCTAGAAAACGTTCCAGCGACCAAATAAACGCTTAATCCCGACGTAAAACGTCGAGATACGTCCATTTATGCAAATATATTCCTACCTTGTAACACTTTTAAGCGAGATAACTCGAAAAAACCTTTTCGGTCTTTTCGCACCGGCCGAACTTCTTCAAAGTCCCAACGTCCCGTCGCATAGTTCCGTTTCTAGAAAACGTTCCAGCGACCAAATAAACGCTTAATCCCGACGTAAAACGTCGAGATACGTCCATTTATGCAAAAATATTCCTACCTTGTAACACTTTTAAGCGAGATAACTCGAAAAAACCTTTTCGGTCCTTTCGCACCGGCCGAACTTCTTCAAAGTCCCAACGTCCCGTCGCATAGTTCCGTTTCTAGAAAACGTTCCAGCGACCAAATAAACGCTTAATCCCGACGTAAAACGTCGAGATACGTCCAT
>NW_026109646.1:10000-19484 GCF_024516045.1 Bombus affinis
TGATGGGCGGTTTCTATTTCGCCGCATTCACATGTGTCCAATTCGCTGAGGTTGAATGACTTGAGCTTACCGTTGAAATCCCCGTGGCCGCTAATGAACTGTGTCGTGTAGTGGTCGGGTCTCACCCAGCGGTTCTCCAGTCTGTCCTTGATGCTAGCAAAGTAGTCGAAGGTCGTCCTGCCCTTTGGCGTTGTTTGCCAGCGCTCTTGCCACTTATCTAACGCCTCGCCGACAATGGATTTCTCGTCGGGCGCTTCGTCGCGCCTCCTCTTCTTATTGTGGAGTCTTGCCCTGATTTCGACTAGGAGGTCAATAGGAATGACTCCTGCGATAACCTGCAGTGCCTCGGTTGACGTGGTTCTATAGGCCTTGGTCACTCGGAGGAGTGCCATCCTCTGTGACCTTATCAGCTTGCTCCTCGCTTTCCCTTTCAGTAGGTCGCTCCAGCCGGCTGCGGCGTATGTGGTTATCGGCTCGTACAGCCCTCTGTACAGAGTACGCATGGCTGCGTGTCCGAGTCCCCATTTCGCCTTGGCCACCCTCGCGAGGCTGTTGAAGAGTTTTTGACACTTACCTGTTATTGCCTCCACGTGCTTGTTGACTTTTAGCCCTCCTTCGAGGTGCACTCCGAGGTATTTGATTGCCTGCTCCATCCTTATATTCCTGCCGCTAATCTTAATAATCGGTGGCCTCTCCGCGTCCAGCTTACCTTTGACGAGCAGCATCTCCGTTTTCTGTGCCGATAACGTTAGCTTCTTCCTGGTGCACCAGGTAGAGACTCGGGTAACTACCTCCTGTCCCTTTTCCTGGAGCTCGTTCCTCGTGTTGCCGGCAATTAGAATCACAATGTCGTCCGCGTACGCGATGGGTTCGCACCCTGTCGCGTTTCCCGCTAGCTCAGCCAGCAGGTCATCAAATACGAGATTCCAGAAACTTGGTCCCAGTACCGATCCCTGCGGGCATCCTTTCGTGACGGGCTTGCTCACTGCTTCGTTTTTCCCAGCAATCTGTACGGTTCTTTCGGAGAAGTAGCTCCTTGTTAACCGGTACAGGTTGTCGGGGCATTCTCTTCTTTTGAGCTCGTGCAGCACGTTCGGCCACCAGACGTTGTCGAAGGCTCCTGATATATCGAGTGCTATTGCGAGGACGTACCTCTTCTCGCTCATTTGCTCGATTTTCTCGCGGAGCTTGATGATCGCGTCCACCGTCGATCTTCCGGGGCGAAAGCCATATTGTCTGTCGGAGGAGAGCGCGTGGTCGTGGAAGATAGGTGCCATCCTGGTGGCCATTAGCCTTTCTAGCAGCTTGCCTATCATGGAGAGCAGACAGATTGGCCTGTAGGATTTCGGATTGCTTCTGTCCCGATCCGGTCCCTTGGGGATGGTGATAACATTTGCGACCTTCCACCGTTTGGGGAATATTCCCCAGGCGAGGCAGCCGTTCATGAGCCTTAGGAGCTCCTGGTGTATTCTTCCCCAGGCCCGTTGGATTATTTCGACCTCAATCAGGTCGGGGCCTGGGCACTTCCCCTTCCTCAGCCGTTTCACGGCGTCACTGAGTTCCTCGAAGCTGAATTCAGGGGTGTCTTCTACGTTGGGGGGGTTTGTCGAGTTCCGCCTTATTTCCTTCTGCTCCTCCGTTTCGGTGTCTTCCTCGTCGTCGGGTAGAAGTGCGGACAACATCGCTGCCGCGGTCGTTCGCCAGTTGGAGGTATATCCGAGCGGCGTCTTCAGCGTCGATGTTGTTTCCTCTCCTCTGAGTTTCCTTGCGACTGTTTTGTAAGCGATGCCCCAAGGTTCCCTGTTACCCTCTTTGGTGACGAAGTCCTGCCAGCTCTGGATTTTTGCTCTTGCCAGCATCCTCTTATACTCCTTTCGTGTTGACCTGTACCGCAGCTTCTCCTGCTCCCTCGTAGCGGGGTCCCTGGCCCCCTGATACCTTCTTCTCGCCTGGTAGGTGTTTCTCTTTGCTCTGGTGAGTTCGGGCGTCCACCAGGGTACTGACCTGTAGTACCATTTCTTCTTTGGGATGGCGGTGTCGCAGGCACCTATCAGGGTTGCCTGGAGTTGCCCGGCCATTCTTTCGACGTCCTCTGCCTGCTGGAGGGTTGTTTCTTTGAGTGCCTCCATTTTCTCTGTGAGGGCACTCTGAAATACCTCCCAGTTGGCTTTTCGCGTGTTATAGCGTCTTTCCTGAAGCTGCGGTGTGGTGCTTCTCGTCCCGAAGTCGAGGAGCAGTAGATAGGGACAAGTAGTATTGAGCGATTAGGGGCTCGACCGTTGGGCCGGCCACGCCATTCCCGGAGTGTAGCACTCATACTGGCTTCGCTAGATGTTATTTATATCCTACTTTCTGACGTCCAATGCCCGGGGAACGGCGCGCATAGGTGGTCGGCGCGCGACTTGGAAAAACCCTGCCCTCTCCTTTCGGGTCAGTGGGCAAGTTGAACCTACCCTTTCGGGCGGCAGCTCGCTTAGCCGGCGCCGCGCGATGCGCGCATCGCGCAGCACCGTTACCAGCGGGGGCCACGGGGAGGCGGAGCTGCCAGCATATAGCTCGGTCCCAGCAGGTTGGCTTTGCAGCCGATTGTCCCTGCACCGTCACGGCACTCATTTGCGTGAGCGTCGCCTGCACTGACGGTCGCAGGTCTTATCTCCGGCTCGTGTTGGTTTTCTTGTCCTCTTATCCTTAGTTCTCTTCCTGTTCCCAGTGTTTTGTGTATTGTCCTGTCATGGGTCCTGTGTTTTCGTGCGTGTATCCCTTCTTCGCTGTTTTATCTTCTTCTTCTTCGTCTCCTTCCTGCTCCTCTACTATTGGGTGTCGCCGTCTTCTTCTTCGGAGAGTCCCTCTTCGTTGGTTTCTTCCTCTTGTTCCCGTCGTTGTACGGGCACGCACTGGGCCAGTCTTGGACTATGCCTTAGAGGCCGGCCTGCCTGCCCCTCCAGTTGCGTCGATCCTCTTCCTGGCAGTCGCCCTGGCTGCGTTGCACCTCCCATTTCTCGTAGGGCGTTCCTTCTCTTCTCCTCCTTCGCTTGGAGTACTTTCCTTGCAAACTGACAGAAGTGGGGGTATACGTCTTTTGTTACGTACTCCCGCTTTTCTTCCGGCCAGCGCAGATCGAGTTCTCCCAGTGCATTTCGGAATTCCTGCCTTTCTTCATCGAAGATTGGACAGTCTTCTAAGATGTGATGGGCGGTTTCTATTTCGCCGCATTCACATGTGTCCAATTCGCTGAGGTTGAATGACTTGAGCTTACCGTTGAAATCCCCGTGGCCGCTAATGAACTGTGTCGTGTAGTGGTCGGGTCTCACCCAGCGGTTCTCCAGTCTGTCCTTGATGCTAGCAAAGTAGTCGAAGGTCGTCCTGCCCTTTGGCGTTGTTTGCCAGCGCTCTTGCCACTTATCTAACGCCTCGCCGACAATGGATTTCTCGTCGGGCGCTTCGTCGCGCCTCCTCTTCTTATTGTGGAGTCTTGCCCTGATTTCGACTAGGAGGTCAATAGGAATGACTCCTGCGATAACCTGCAGTGCCTCGGTTGACGTGGTTCTATAGGCCTTGGTCACTCGGAGGAGTGCCATCCTCTGTGACCTTATCAGCTTGCTCCTCGCTTTCCCTTTCAGTAGGTCGCTCCAGCCGGCTGCGGCGTATGTGGTTATCGGCTCGTACAGCCCTCTGTACAGAGTACGCATGGCTGCGTGTCCGAGTCCCCATTTCGCCTTGGCCACCCTCGCGAGGCTGTTGAAGAGTTTTTGACACTTACCTGTTATTGCCTCCACGTGCTTGTTGACTTTTAGCCCTCCTTCGAGGTGCACTCCGAGGTATTTGATTGCCTGCTCCATCCTTATATTCCTGCCGCTAATCTTAATAATCGGTGGCCTCTCCGCGTCCAGCTTACCTTTGACGAGCAGCATCTCCGTTTTCTGTGCCGATAACGTTAGCTTCTTCCTGGTGCACCAGGTAGAGACTCGGGTAACTACCTCCTGTCCCTTTTCCTGGAGCTCGTTCCTCGTGTTGCCGGCAATTAGAATCACGATGTCGTCCGCGTACGCGATGGGTTCGCACCCTGTCGCGTTTCCCGCTAGCTCAGCCAGCAGGTCATCAAATACGAGATTCCAGAAACTTGGTCCCAGTACCGATCCCTGCGGGCATCCTTTCGTGACGGGCTTGCTCACTGCTTCGTTTTTCCCAGCAATCTGTACGGTTCTTTCGGAGAAGTAGCTCCTTGTTAACCGGTACAGGTTGTCGGGGCATTCTCTTCTTTTGAGCTCGTGCAGCACGTTCGGCCACCAGACGTTGTCGAAGGCTCCTGATATATCGAGTGCTATTGCGAGGACGTACCTCTTCTCGCTCATTTGCTCGATTTTCTCGCGGAGCTTGATGATCGCGTCCACCGTCGATCTTCCGGGGCGAAAGCCATATTGTCTGTCGGAGGAGAGCGCGTGGTCGTGGAAGATAGGTGCCATCCTGGTGGCCATTAGCCTTTCTAGCAGCTTGCCTATCATGGAGAGCAGACAGATTGGCCTGTAGGATTTCGGATTGCTTCTGTCCCGATCCGGTCCCTTGGGGATGGTGATAACATTTGCGACCTTCCACCGTTTGGGGAATATTCCCCAGGCGAGGCAGCCGTTCATGAGCCTTAGGAGCTCCTGGTGTATTCTTCCCCAGGCCCGTTGGATTATTTCGACCTCAATCAGGTCGGGGCCTGGGCACTTCCCCTTCCTCAGCCGTTTCACGGCGTCACTGAGTTCCTCGAAGCTGAATTCAGGGGTGTCTTCTACGTTGGGGGGGTTTGTCGAGTTCCGCCTTATTTCCTTCTGCTCCTCCGTTTCGGTGTCTTCCTCGTCGTCGGGTAGAAGTGCGGACAACATCGCTGCCGCGGTCGTTCGCCAGTTGGAGGTATATCCGAGCGGCGTCTTCAGCGTCGATGTTGTTTCCTCTCCTCTGAGTTTCCTTGCGACTGTTTTGTAAGCGATGCCCCAAGGTTCCCTGTTACCCTCTTTGGTGACGAAGTCCTGCCAGCTCTGGATTTTTGCTCTTGCCAGCATCCTCTTATACTCCTTTCGTGTTGACCTGTACCGCAGCTTCTCCTGCTCCCTCGTAGCGGGGTCCCTGGCCCCCTGATACCTTCTTCTCGCCTGGTAGGTGTTTCTCTTTGCTCTGGTGAGTTCGGGCGTCCACCAGGGTACTGACCTGTAGTACCATTTCTTCTTTGGGATGGCGGTGTCGCAGGCACCTATCAGGGTTGCCTGGAGTTGCCCGGCCATTCTTTCGACGTCCTCTGCCTGCTGGAGGGTTGTTTCTTTGAGTGCCTCCATTTTCTCTGTGAGGGCACTCTGAAATACCTCCCAGTTGGCTTTTCGCGTGTTATAGCGTCTTTCCTGAAGCTGCGGTGTGGTGCTTCTCGTCCCGAAGTCGAGGAGCGTCTCCAGTATCCGGTGGTCACTGGAGGTACCATCTTCGCGTATCCTCCAGCCCTTTACAAGGAGTATTGCCTCTGGGCTCGCCATCGTCACGTCTATGTTTGATCGCCCTCGAGTTGTTTCAAACGTGTGGGGTTGTCCTGGTTGATTCAGGACATGGAGACCGTACTGCGCTATGACTGCCTCTAGGGCCTCGCCTCTGTCGTCGGTGCTCCTGCTGCACCACAGCGGTGATTTTGCGTTCGCATCCAGGCCGATGATGATCCTCTTGCCTCTGAGACACCGTAGTACCTTCTCCAACTGTTGCACGCCGACCTCGATGTTTCCTGTCGGCGGAAAGTACAGGCTTGCCGCGTACACCTCTGTTTCCCCGTCGCTTATCTGCACGCAGGAACAGTGTGTTGTGCAGAGTTCGGCGACCTCGAGGGGCGTTAGGGTTTCTGATTTTATCCCTACGGCCGCCATTGGCGGGTTGTGCTTCGACCCTCTGCAGGCGATCGCGACTCCTGTGCCGAATCCGGGTATTTTCCCATCGACGCTGTATGGTTCTTGCATTAATATTATGTCATCCCCATCGGCGTCCATTTGCGTCCGGATCTCATAAGGAGTTGTTTTGGATCGCTGCATGTTGTGCTGCAGGATCCTTATTTCCCTTTTCCTCCCAAGTCCTCTTCTGTCCCTGCGTTGCTCTTTATACATATTGCGTCCTTGCTATTATTGCTTCCAAGGCTTTCGTATACATTGGGCATTTCGCGTTGGAAGCTGCGTGGTCGCCCTTCCTCCCTGCTCTCTTGCAGTTTACGCAGGTGGCGTGCCCATCCTTATCTTTGCACTCTTTAGTGCTGTGCCCACTTTCTGCACAGTGCGCGCAGATTTCGTAGTTAACGCGGCAATATTTTGCCACGTGTCCGTATCCTTGACACTTGTAGCAGCGACTAATTGCTATGTAATCTTTAACTTTGCAGGCATTCCATGAGAGGAAGATCTTACCTTTCAATAGTTTCTCCCTTACCTGGGGGGGCACTTCGATGACCCAGTTCGTCTCCTCTTGATCCTTTCTGCCGGTCCTGAAGCAGAACTTGATGGCTGCAACGTCGTCCTCATTTAGTCTTTCTTGGTTCTGCTTCCTCATGCAGGCCAGGATCTCCTTCTCTGGAATGTCCCTCGGGACGTCGTAGATGATCATCCTGGGGGGTCTCCGCTGCGGCGTGCTAGCTTTTAGTCCAGCCTCCTTTAGTTTCGAGTTCTCGGTGAACTCTTTTAGGCTCTCCGGCTTCGTCGTCTCAACGGCTAGGCCGTTTCCCTTTATTTTCCGGACGGCCGTAACTTGGATTCCTCTCTTGCGGGGATTCACTAGGGTGAACACCGCGTCAAGTGCTTCTTCGCTCGTTTGAATCTCGCCGCCTTCTCTTTCCGGTCGAATTATGACCACATTTTTGGGCGGCTTGACCGCCGTCTGCTCGACCTTGTTGCTCGTTATCTTTACTTTTTCGGCATATGTCGGCTCCCTCTGTTCCTGCTGCGTCGTTCTCAAGACGGCTGTTTCTAGCCGCCTGGTTGCTTTGTTGACGGCGTTCATTATCGCCGTTTCCTTATTCTTCTCATCTCCGGCACTCTGCTCTAGCCTGCCTGTCAGGTAGCTATTATGGAGCAGTAGCTCGTCAACAATGCCCCTCATTTCTTTGAAGTGCCGTAGGATTACTGCGGCGTGTTCCTTGTTTATTTTCCTGGCCGAGTCTAAGCAGAACGCCGTGACCTTCCTCTCTATGTCACTGGCCTGTGCCTTTATATCGGGCACTTGCCGCTTATCCTCCCCGGCCAATCTCTCCTCATCTCTGGGGGGGTTGTTTCTCCCCAGGCTTGCTCTCATCGTCTTCTCTGGTATCCTCGGGCTTGGAGTGGCCTCGTTCTTTTCCATCTGTTTCCTCAGGGGTTGGAGGACCACTCTGGCCTCTGCGCCTGGCGACGAGTGCCCTAGCGTCGGCATCACCGGCTCCTTGCCGCTTCTTGCGGCTGCCGCTGCGGCTGTTCGCTTCCCGGTGGCTATGTCCAGCGGCGTATTGAATCCCCCTCGCGGACTTTCAGTTGGCGCTTTGTTCCCGCGAGCACTCCCGCGCTGAGTCCGGCGGCGTGCTCTTCACAGTTCAAAACCCCTGGGTTTGAATTTGAATTTGAATTTGCCGCCTAGCAGCGTGCTCTTGGTTCCCAAGATGCCCGGGCGGCGGCGCTTCGGTCGCTCGACCCAAGATGGCTGCCGCGCGTCCGCTAACCTATCCTCCCGCACGTGGCACTTTGTTTTGCTTTTCTCGCGCTTATTGCGGCAATTTCCACTAAACTTTCGGTGTGCACTATGTTTTTAGCACTCGCACTATCTATTATTTTAGTTTTCGTGCCCGAGATCTTCGATTTTCGCGTTTTTGTCCGCCACGTGGCCTAACCTCACTTCGCGCACGCGGCACTTTCTTTTGTTTTTCCGCGCTTATTGCGGCAATTTTCACTAAACTTTCGGTGTGCACTATGTTTTTTAGCACTCGCACTACCTATTATTTTAGTTTCGTGCCCGAGATCTTCGATTTACGCGTTTTTGTCCGCCACGTGGCCTAACCTCGCTTCGCACACGCGGCACTTTCTTTGCTTTTTCCGCGCTTATTGCGGAAATCTCCACTAATATTTTTGCATGCACTTTATTTTAAGCACTAACTCTGCCTATTGAATTATTTTTCGCTCCCGAGATCTTTGATTTTTCGGTTTTTCCTATCCGTCGCGTCAGCTAACCTCACTTTTCGCACGTGGCGATTTACATTAGCTTTTTTCGCTCTGAATTCGGCGATCTCCACGATTCTTTTTAACTACACGTTTTCCTCGGCACTCCCACTTTGCTTTAAATTAATTTTTACGCCCGAACTTTTTAATTTGCCCGGTTTTTTCGTTTATAGACTGCGGAGCGACGTGCACGCGTCCGTCCCACTTGCCGCCATCTTGGAAACTAGTAGTAGATAGGGACATACATATATGCAATTTTTGGTAACGGGTACTTTCCCAGACTTTTTGTCCATACAGTAACCCGGGTCCCCTGGACCAATTGGGGTTGGGTAAACGCCCAACCATCGCGCAAGGCACACAGTGCCCTGCTTCCTGGATTAGCTAGGCCTGCAGGGGCTGTCGCTCGTCTCAGGTCGAACGGGGCCCTTTCTAAGCCCTACCGTCTACCGGGACGGTACCGGAGCAGTTGGGACGCTGCTCACACGCCGTAGACCATTCGGTGTAGGACGAACACCTTAACTCGGCCCTCTTGCCAGCATCTTGGCCATCAACCACTGCCACCACGAGTCCATACCCATTTTTGGCCGAGCAGAGGGGTCGCTACTCCCTCCGGGCTATAACTCGACCCGCCCGTGGTACCAGCCTAAGTCGCTGGTGGGACTATCGTGTGGATGTACGGCCACGTCACTACCGGCCCGGCGTCCTGCTAACCGAGCTCGGCAGACCCAGATGGGACTCACGTAAGCGGGGCTTACAGGGCGCCTACAAACCCTGAACTTTCCCCGACGGTCCCACCCTTGGCATCAGGATCGTGGGTGCGCTACTACCCAAGGCCCCTTGGAGAGAGTGAGGCTGCCTCTCTCCGCCGGCAACCTTCCTTGCGGTGTACATAGGGACTCACGTAACGGGACGCTTGTCCCGACGGTCCCCCTGGCTGCGGGAACGTGGGTTTGCCAGCCCCCATAGGCTCGCAAAGCGAGCCCTCCCTGCGGGAAGTAGATAGGGACAGAGGGAATCTCGTTAATCCATTCATGCGCGTCACTAATTAGATGACGAGGCATTTGGCTACCTTAAGAGAGTCATAGTTACTCCCGCCGTTTACCCGCGCTTTTTTGAATTTCTTCACGTTGACATTCAGAGCACTGGGCAGAAATCACATTGCGTCAACACCCTTGGGGGCCATCGCAATGCTTTGTTTTAATTAGACAGTCGGATTCCCCTAGTCCGTGCCAGTTCTGAGCTGAGCGTTGAATGGCGGCCGAAGAGAACGACCGCGACGGTAAAACCGCCACGGAAGCCTC
>NW_026109647.1:0-19198 GCF_024516045.1 Bombus affinis
ATGTTATAAAAGTATATGACATTATACGTCAATTACTGATGCATTATAACGTTATAGGGAATAACGTAATAGTATATAACGTTATACGTTACATAGTGAGCAAATATATCGTTATCCGTTAAAACGTAATAGTATATAACGTTATACGTCATATAGTGATGCAGTACATCGTTATAGGTTATAACGTAATAGTATATGACGTTATAAATCATATATTGGTGCAATATATCGTTATAACTTATAACGTAATAGTATATAAGGTTATACTTCATATAGTGATGCAATATATCGTTATACCTTATAACGTAAGAGTATATATGGTTATACTTCATATAGTGATGCAATATATTGTTATAACATATAACGTAATAGTATATAATGTTATACTTCATATAGTGTTGCAATATATCGTTATACCTTATAACATAAGAGAATATAAGGTTATACTTCATATAGTGATGCAATATATCGTTATACCTTATAACGTAATAGTATATAACGCTATACGTCATATAGTGACGCAGTATAACGTTATAGGTTGTAACGTAATACTCCATAACGTTATACGTCATATAGTAATGCAATATAACGTTATAAGTTATAACGTAATAGTATAAACGTTATACGTCATATAGTGGTGCAATATAACGTTATAAGTCATATAGTGATGCAGTACATCGTTATAGGTTATAACGTAATAGTATATAACGTTATACGTCACATAGTGATGCAATATGTCGTTATACGTTGTATCGTAATACTCCATAACGTTATACGTCATATAGTAATGCAATATAACGTTATAGGTTAAAATGTAATACTCCATAACGTTATACGTCATATAGTGATGCAATATAACGTTATAAATTATAACGTAATAGTATAAACGTTATACGACATAGTGTGGTGCAATGTAACGTTATAAGTCATATAGTGATGCAGTATAACGTTATGCGTTATAACGTTCTGGAATATAACGTTATAATTCATATAGTGATGCAATATAACGTTATAAGCGATATAGTGATGCATTATAACGTTATAAGTGATATAGTGATGCAATATAACGTTATAAGTTATAACGTAATAGTATAAACGTTATACGTCATATAGTGGTGCAATATAACGTTATAAGTCATATAGTGATGCAAAATAACGTTATGCGTTATAACGTAATAGTTTATAACGTTATACGTCACATAGTGATGCAATATATCGTTATACGTTGTAACGTAATACTCCATAACGTTATACGTCATATAGTAATGCAATATAACGTTATACGTTAAAACGTAATACTCCATAACGTTATACGTCATATAGTGATGCAATATAACGTTATAAGTTATATCGTAATAGTATAAACGTTATACATCATATAGTGATGCAATATAACGTTATAAGCGATATAGTGATGCAATATGACGTTATGCCTTATAACGTAATAGTATATAACGTTATACGTCATATAGTGATGCAGTACAACGTTATAGGTTGTAACGTAATACTCCATAACGTTATGCGTCCTATAGTAATGCAATATAACGTTATAAGCGACATACTGATGCTATATAACGTTATACCTTATAACGTAACACTATATGACGTTATTCGGCATATAGTGATGCAATATGTAGTCATACGTTATGGCGTAATACTCTATAACGTTATACGTTATAATGTAATAGTATATGACGTTATGCGTCATATAGTGATGCAATATAACGTTATGCGTTATAACGTTCTAGAATATAACGTTATACTTCATATAGTGATGCAATATAACGTTATGCGTTATAACGTTCTGGAATATAACGTTATACTTCATATAGTGATGCAATATAACGTTATAAGCGATATAGTGATGCTATATAAAGTTATACCTTATAACGTAATAGTATATAACGTTATTCATCATATAGTGATGCAGTACAACGTTATAGGTTATAATGTAATAGTATATGATGTTATACGTCATATAGTGGTGCAATATAACGTTATAAGTGATATAGTGATGCAATATAACGTTATGCGTTATAACGTGATAGTATATATCGTTATACGTCACATAGTGATGCAATATATCGTTATACGTTGTAACGTAATACTCCATAACGATATACGTCATATAGTAATGCAATATAACGTTATACGTTAAAAACGTAATACTCCATAACGTTATACGTCATATAGTAATGCAATATAACGTTATAAGTTATAACGTAATAGTATAAACGTTATACGTCATATAGTGGTGCAATATAACGTTATAAGTCATATAGTGATGCAGTACATCGTTATAGGTTATAACGTAATAGTATATAACGTTATACGTCACATAGTGATGCAATATGTCGTTATACGTTGTATCGTAATACTCCATAACGTTATACGTCATATAGTAATGCAATATAACGTTATAGGTTAAAATGTAATACTCCATAACGTTATACGTCATATAGCGATGCAATATAACGTTATAAATTATAACGTAATAGTATAAACGTTATACGACATACTGTGGTGCAATATAACGTTATAAGTCATATAGTGATGCAGTATAACGTTATGCGTTATAACGTTCTGGAATATAACGTTATAATTCATATAGTGATGCAATATAACGTTATAAGCGATATAGTGATGCATTATAACGTTATAAGTGATATAGTGATGCAATATAACGTTATAAGTTATAACGTAATAGTATAAACGTTATACGTCATATAGTGGTGCAATATAACGTTATAAGTCATATAGTGATGCAAAATAACGTTATGCGTTATAACGTAATAGTTTATAACGTTATACGTCACATAGTGATGCAATATATCGTTATACGTTGTAACGTAATACTCCATAACGTTATACGTCATATAGTAATGCAATATAACGTTATACGTTAAAACGTAATACTCCATAACGTTATACGTCATATAGTGATGCAATATAACGTTATAAGTTATATCGTAATAGTATAAACGTTATACATCATATAGTGATGCAATATAACGTTATAAGCGATATAGTGATGCGATATGACGTTATGCCTTATAACGTAATAGTATATAACGTTATACGTCATATAGTGATGCAGTACAACGTTATAGGTTGTAACGTAATACTCCATAACGTTATGCGTCCTATAGTAATGCAATATAACGTTATAAGCGACATAGTGATGCTATATAACGTTATACCTTATAACGTAACAGTATATGACGTTATTCGGCATATAGTGATGCAATATGTAGTCATACGTTATGGCGTAATACTCTATAACGTTATGCGTTATAACGTAATAGTATATATCGTTATACGTCACATAGTGATGCAATATATCGTTATACGTTGTAACGTAATACTCCATAACGTTATACGTCATATAGTAATGCAATATAACGTTATACGTTAAAACGTAATACTCCATAACGTTATACGTCATTTAGTGATGCAATATAACGTTATAAATTATAACGTAATAGTATAAACGTTATACGTCATATCGTGATGCAGTACAACGTTATAGGTTATAACGTATTGGTATATGACGTTATACGTCATGTAGTGGTGCAATATATCGTTATACCTTATAACCTCATAGTATATAACGTTATACGTCATATAGTGACGCAGTATAACGTTATAGGTTGTAACGTAATACTCCATAACGTTATGCGTCCTATAGTAATGCAATATAACGTTATAAGCGACATAGTGATGCTATATAACGTTATACCTTATAACGTAATAGTATATGACGTTATTCGGCATATAGTGATGCAATATGTAGACATACGTTATGGCGTAATACTCTATAACGTTATACGTTATAATGTAATAGTATATGACGTTATACGTCATATAGTGATGCAGTACATCGTTATAGGCTATAACCTTACAGTATATGACGTTATACGTCATATAGTGGTGCAATATATCGTTATACCTTATAACGTAATAGTATATAAGGTTATACTTCATATAGTGATGCAATATATCGTTATACCTTATAACGTAAGAGTATATAATGTTATACTTCATATAGTGTTGCAATATATCGTTATACCTTATAACGTAAGAGAATATAAGGTTATACTTCATATAGTGGTGCAATATATCGTTATACCTTATAACCTCATAGTATATAACGTTATACGTCATATAGTGATGCAGTACATCGTTATAGGTTATAACGTAATAGTATATGACGTTATAAATCATATATTGGTGCAATATATCGTTATAACTTATAACGTAATAGTATATAAGGTTATACTTCATATAGTGATGCAATATATCGTTATACCTTATAACGTAATAGTATATAACGCTATACCTCATATAGTGACGCAGTATAACGTTATAGGTTGTAACGTAATACTCCATAACGTTATACGTCATATAGTGATGCAATATAACGTTATAAATTATAACGTAATAGTATAAACGTTATACGACATACAGTGGTGCAATATAACGTTATAAGTCATATAGTGATGCAGTATAACGTTATGCGTTATAACGTTCTGGAATATAACGTTATAATTCATATAGTGATGCAATATAACGTTATAAGCGATATAGTGATGCTATATAACGTTATACCTTATAACGTAACAGTATATAACGTAATACGTCATATAGTGATGCAGTACAACGTTATAGGCTATAATGTAATAGTATATGATGTTATACGTCATATAGTGGTGCAATATAACGTTATAAGTGGTATAGTGATGCAATATATCGTTATGCGTTATAACGTAGTAGTATATAACGTTATACGTCACATAGTGATGCAATGTATCGTTATACGTTGTAACGTAATACTCCATAACGTTATACGTCATATAGTGATGTAATATAACTTTATAAGTTATATCGTAATAGTATAAACGTTATACATCATATAGTGCTGCAATATAACGTTATAAGCGATATAGTGATGCATTATAACGTTATAAGTGATATAGTGATGCAATATAACGTTATAAGTTATAACGTAATAGTATAAACGTTATACGTCATATAGTGGTGCAATATAACGTTATAAGTCATATAGTGATGCAAAATAACGTTATGCGTTATAACGTAATAGTTTATAACGTTATACGTCACATAGTGATGCAATATATCGTTATACGTTGTAACGTAATACTCCATAACGTTATACGACATATAGTAATGCAATATAACGTTATACAGCAAAACGTAATACTCCATAACGTTATACGTCATATAGTGATGCAATATAACGTTATAAGCGATATAGTGATGCTATATAACGTTATACCTTATAACGTAACAGTATATAACGTAATACGTCATATAGTGATGCAGTACAACGTTATAGGCTATAATGTAATAGTATATGATGTTATACGTCATATAGTGGTGCAATATAACGTTATAAGTGGTATAGTGATGCAATATATCGTTATGCGTTATAACGTAGTAGTATATAACGTTATACGTCACATAGTGATGCAATGTATCGTTATACGTTGTAACGTAATACTCCATAACGTTATACGTCATATAGTGATGTAATATAACTTTATAAGTTATATCGTAATAGTATAAGCGTTATACATCATATAGTGCTGCAATATAACGTTATAAGCTATATAGTGATGCATTATAACGTTATAAGTGATATAGTGATGCAATATAACGTTATAAGTTATAACGTAATAGTATAAACGTTATACGTCATATAGTGGTGCAATATAACGTTATAAGTCATATAGTGATGCAAAATAACGTTATGCGTTATAACGTAATAGTTTATAACGTTATACGTCACAAAGTGATGCAATATATCGTTATACGTTGTAACGTAATACTCCATATCGTTATACGACATATAGTAATGCAATATAACGTTATACGTTAAAACGTAATACTCCATAACGTTATACGTCATATAGTGATGCAATATAACGTTATAAGTTATATCGTAATAGTATAAACGTTATACATCATATAGTGATGCAATATAACGTTATAAGCGATATAGTGATGCAATATGACGTTATGCCTTATAACGTAATAGTATATAACGTTATACGTCATATAGTGATGCAGTACAACGTTATAGGTTGTAACGTAATACTCCATAACGTTATGCGTCCTATAGTAATGCAATATAACGTTATAAGCGACATAGTGATGCTATATAACGTTATACCTTATAACGTAATAGTATATGACGTTATTCGGCATATAGTGATGCAATATGTAGACATACGTTATGGCGTAATACTCTATAACGTTATACGTTATAATGTAATAGTATATGACGTTATGCGTCATATAGTGATGCAATATAACGTTATGCGTTATAACGTACTAGAATATAACGTTATACTTCACATAGTGATGCAATATAACGTTATGCGTTATAACGTTCTGGAATATAACGTTATACTTCATATAGTGATGCAATATAACGTTATAAGCGATATAGTGATGCTATATAAAGTTATACCTTATAAAGTAATAGTATATAACGTTATTCATCATATAGTGATGCAGTACAACGATATAGGTTATATTGTAATAGTATATGATGTTATACGTCATATAGTGGTGCAATATAACGTTATAAGCGACATAGTGATGCTATATAACGTTATACCTTATAACGTAACAGTATATGACGTTATTCGGCATATAGTGATGCAGTACAACGTTATAGGTTGTAACGTAATACTCCATAACGTTATGCGTCCTATAGTAATGCAATATAACGTAAAAGCGACATAGTGATGCTATATAACGTTATACCTTATAACGTAACAGTATATGACGTTATTCGGCATATAGTGATGCAATATGTAGTCATACGTTATGGCGTAATACTCTATAACGTTATACGTTATAATGTAATAGTATATGACGTTATGCGTCATATAGTGATGCAATATAACGTTATGCGTTATAACGTAGTAGTATATAACGTTATACGTCACATAGTAATGCAATATAACGTTATACGTTAAAACGTAATACTCCATAACGTTATACGTCATTTAGTGATGCAATATAACGTTATAAATTATAACGTAATAGTATAAACGTTATACGACATACTGTGGTGCAATATAACGTTATAAGTCATATAGTGATGCAGTATAACGTTATGCGTTATAACGTTCTGGAATATAACGTTATAATTCATATAGTGATGCAATATAACGTTATAAGCGATATAGTGATGCATTATAACGTTATAAGTGATATAGTGATGCAATAAAACGTTATAAGTTATAACGTAATAGTATAAACGTTATACGTCATATAGTGGTGCAATATAACGTTATAAGTCATATAGTGATGCAAAATAACGTTATGCGTTATAACGTAATAGTTTATAACGTTATACGTCACATAGTGATGCAATATATCGTTATACGTTGTAACGTAATACTCCATAACGTTATACGTCATATAGTAATGCAATATAACGTTATACGTTAAAACGTAATACTCCATAACGTTATACGTCATATAGTGATGCAATATGACGTTATAAGTTATATCGTAATAGTATAAACGTTATACATCATATAGTGATGCAATATAACGTTATAAGCGATATAGTGATGCAATATGACGTTATGCCTTATAACGTAATAGTATATAACGTTATACGTCATATAGTGATGCAGTACAACGTTATAGGTTGTAACGTAATACTCCATAACGTTATGCGTCCTATAGTAATGCAATGTAACGTTATAAGCGACATAGTGATGCTATATAACGTTATACCTTATAACGTAACAGTATATGACGTTATTCGGCATATAGTGATGCAATATGCAGTCATACGTTATGGCGTAATACTCTATAACGTTATACGTTATAATGTAATAGTATATGACGTTATGCGTCATATAGTGATGCAATATAACGTTATGCGTTATAACGTTCTAGAATGTAACGTTATACTTCATATAGTGATGCAATATAACGTTATGCGTTATAACGTTCTGGAATATAACGTTATACTTCATATAGTGATGCAATATAACGTTATAAGCGATATAGTGATGCTATATAAAGTTATACCTTATAACGTAATAGTATATAACGTTATTCATCATATAGTGATGCAGTACAACGTTATAGGTTATAATGTAATAGTATATGATGTTATACGTCATATAGTGGTGCAATATAACGTTATAAGTGATATAGTGATGCAATATAACGTTATGCGTTATAACGTAATAGTATATATCGTTATACGTCATATAGTAATGCAATATAACGTTATACGTTAAAACGTAATACTCCATAACGTTATACGTCATTTAGTGATGCAATATAACGTTATAAATTATAACGTAATAGTATAAACGTTATACGTCATATCGTGATGCAGTACAACGTTATAGGTTATAACGTAATGGTATATGACTTTATACGTCATGTAGTGGTGCAATATATCGTTATACCTTATAACGTAATAGTATATAAGGTTATACTTCATATAGTGATGCAATATATCGTTATACCTTATAACGTAAGAGTATATAAGGTTATACTTCATATAGTGATGCAATATATTGTTATAACATATAACGTAATAGAATATAATGTTATACTTCATATAGTGTTGCAATATATCGTTATACCTTATAACGTAAGAGAATATAAGGTTATACTTCATATAGTGATGCAATATATCGTTATACCTTATAACGTAATAGTATATAACGCTATACGTCTTATAGTGACGTAGTATAACGTTATAGGTTGTAACGTAATACTCCATAACGTTATACGTCATATAGTAATGCAATATAACGTTATAAGTTATAACGTAATAGTATAAACGTTATACGTCATATAGTGGTGCCATATAACGTTATAAGTCATATAGTGATACAGTACATCGTTATAGGTTATAACGTAATAGTATATAACGTTATACGTCACATAGTGATGCAATATGTCGTTATACGTTGTATCGTAATACTCCATAACGTTATACGTCATATAGTAATGCAATATAACGTTATAGGTTAAAACGTAATACTCCATAACGTTATACGTCATATAGTGATGCTATATAACGTTATAAATTATAACGTAATAGTATAAACGTTATACGACACATAGTGGTGCAATATAACGTTATAAGTCATATAGTGATGCAATATAACGTTATGCGTTATAACGTTCTGGAATATAACTTTATAATTCATATAGTGATGCAATATAACGTTATAAGCGATATAGTGATGCTATATAACGTTATACCTTATAACGTAACAGTATATAACGTTACACGTCATATAGTGATGCAGTACAACGTTATAGGTTATAATCTAATAGTATATGATGTTATACGTTATATAGTGGTGCAATATAACGTTATAAGTGGTATAGTGATGCAATATAACGTTATGCGTTATAACGTAGTAGTATATAACGTTATACGTCACATAGTAATGCAATATAACGTTATACGTTAAAACGTAATACTCCATAACGTTATACGTCATTTAGTGATGCAATATAACGTTATAAATTATAACGTAATAGTATAAACGTTGTTCGTCATATCGTGATGCAGTACAACGTTATAGGTTATAACGTAATGGTATATGACGTTATACGTCATATAGTGGTGCAATATATCGTTATACCTTATAACCTCATAGTATATAACGTTATACGTCATATACTGACGCAGTATAACGTTATAGGTTGTAACGTAATACTCCATAACGTTATATGTCATATTGTAATGCAATATAACGTTATATGTTATAAAAGTATATGACATTATACGTCAATTACTGATGCATTATAACGTTATAGGGAATAACGTAATAGTATATAACGTTATACGTTACATAGTGAGCAAATATATCGTTATCCGTTAAAACGTAATAGTATATAACGTTATACGTCATATAGTGATGCAGTACATCGTTATAGGTTATAACGTAATAGTATATGACGTTATAAATCATATATTGGTGCAATATATCGTTATAACTTATAACGTAATAGTATATAAGGTTATACTTCATATAGTGATGCAATATATCGTTATACCTTATAACGTAAGAGTATATATGGTTATACTTCATATAGTGATGCAATATATTGTTATAACATATAACGTAATAGTATATAATGTTATACTTCATATAGTGTTGCAATATATCGTTATACCTTATAACATAAGAGAATATAAGGTTATACTTCATATAGTGATGCAATATATCGTTATACCTTATAACGTAATAGTATATAACGCTATACGTCATATAGTGACGCAGTATAACGTTATAGGTTGTAACGTAATACTCCATAACGTTATACGTCATATAGTAATGCAATATAACGTTATAAGTTATAACGTAATAGTATAAACGTTATACGTCATATAGTGGTGCAATATAACGTTATAAGTCATATAGTGATGCAGTACATCGTTATAGGTTATAACGTAATAGTATATAACGTTATACGTCACATAGTGATGCAATATGTCGTTATACGTTGTATCGTAATACTCCATAACGTTATACGTCATATAGTAATGCAATATAACGTTATAGGTTAAAATGTAATACTCCATAACGTTATACGTCATATAGTGATGCAATATAACGTTATAAATTATAACGTAATAGTATAAACGTTATACGACATAGTGTGGTGCAATGTAACGTTATAAGTCATATAGTGATGCAGTATAACGTTATGCGTTATAACGTTCTGGAATATAACGTTATAATTCATATAGTGATGCAATATAACGTTATAAGCGATATAGTGATGCATTATAACGTTATAAGTGATATAGTGATGCAATATAACGTTATAAGTTATAACGTAATAGTATAAACGTTATACGTCATATAGTGGTGCAATATAACGTTATAAGTCATATAGTGATGCAAAATAACGTTATGCGTTATAACGTAATAGTTTATAACGTTATACGTCACATAGTGATGCAATATATCGTTATACGTTGTAACGTAATACTCCATAACGTTATACGTCCTATAGTAATGCAATATAACGTTATACGTTAAAACGTAATACTCCATAACGTTATACGTCATATAGTGATGCAATATAATGTTATAAGTTATATCGTAATAGTATAAACGTTATACATCATATAGTGATGCAATATAACGTTATAAGCGATATAGTGATGCAATATGACGTTATGCCTTATAACGTAATAGTATATAACGTTATACGTCATATAGTGATGCAGTACAACGTTATAGGTTGTAACGTAATACTCCATAACGTTATGCGTCCTATAGTAATGCAATATAACGTTATAAGCGACATACTGATGCTATATAACGTTATACCTTATAACGTAACACTATATGACGTTATTCGGCATATAGTGATGCAATATGTAGTCATACGTTATGGCGTAATACTCTATAACGTTATACGTTATAATGTAATAGTATATGACGTTATGCGTCATATAGTGATGCAATATAACGTTATGCGTTATAACGTTCTAGAATATAACGTTATACTTCATATAGTGATGCAATATAACGTTATGCGTTATAACGTTCTGGAATATAACGTTATACTTCATATAGTGATGCAATATAACGTTATAAGCGATATAGTGATGCTATATAAAGTTATACCTTATAACGTAATAGTATATAACGTTATTCATCATATAGTGATGCAGTACAACGTTATAGGTTATAATGTAATAGTATATGATGTTATACGTCATATAGTGGTGCAATATAACGTTATAAGTGATATAGTGATGCAATATAACGTTATGCGTTATAACGTGATAGTATATATCGTTATACGTCACATAGTGATGCAATATATCGTTATACGTTGTAACGTAATACTCCATAACGATATACGTCATATAGTAATGCAATATAACGTTATACGTTAAAACGTAATACTCCATAACGTTATACGTCATATAGTAATGCAATATAACGTTATAAGTTATAACGTAATAGTATAAACGTTATACGTCATATAGTGGTGCAATATAACGTTATAAGTCATATAGTGATGCAGTACATCGTTATAGGTTATAACGTAATAGTATATAACGTTATACGTCACATAGTGATGCAATATGTCGTTATACGTTGTATCGTAATACTCCATAACGTTATACGTCATATAGTAATGCAATATAACGTTATAGGTTAAAATGTAATACTCCATAACGTTATACGTCATATAGTGATGCAATATAACGTTATAAATTATAACGTAATAGTATAAACGTTATACGACATACTGTGGTGCAATATAACGTTATAAGTCATATAGTGATGCAGTATAACGTTATGCGTTATAACGTTCTGGAATATAACGTTATAATTCATATAGTGATGCAATATAACGTTATAAGCGATATAGTGATGCATTATAACGTTATAAGTGATATAGTGATGCAATATAACGTTATAAGTTATAACGTAATAGTATAAACGTTATACGTCATATAGTGGTGCAATATAACGTTATAAGTCATATAGTGATGCAAAATAACGTTATGCGTTATAACGTAATAGTTTATAACGTTATACGTCACATAGTGATGCAATATATCGTTATACGTTGTAACGTAATACTCCATAACGTTATACGTCATATAGTAATGCAATATAACGTTATACGTTAAAACGTAATACTCCATAACGTTATACGTCATATAGTGATGCAATATAACGTTATAAGTTATATCGTAATAGTATAAACGTTATACATCATATAGTGATGCAATATAACGTTATAAGCGATATAGTGATGCGATATGACGTTATGCCTTATAACGTAATAGTATATAACGTTATACGTCATATAGTGATGCAGTACAACGTTATAGGTTGTAACGTAATACTCCATAACGTTATGCGTCCTATAGTAATGCAATATAACGTTATAAGCGACATAGTGATGCTATATAACGTTATACCTTATAACGTAACAGTATATGACGTTATTCGGCATATAGTGACGCAATATGTAGTCATACGTTATGGCGTAATACTCTATAACGTTATGCGTTATAACGTAATAGTATATATCGTTATACGTCACATAGTGATGCAATATATCGTTATACGTTGTAACGTAATACTCCATAACGTTATACGTCATATAGTAATGCAATATAACGTTATACGTTAAAACGTAATACTCCATAACGTTATACGTCATTTAGTGATGCAATATAACGTTATAAATTATAACGTAATAGTATAAACGTTATACGTCATATCGTGATGCAGTACAACGTTATAGGTTATAACGTATTGGTATATGACGTTATACGTCATGTAGTGGTGCAATATATCGTTATACCTTATAACCTCATAGTATATAACGTTATACGTCATATAGTGACGCAGTATAACGTTATAGGTTGTAACGTAATACTCCATAACGTTATATGTCATATTGTAATGCAATATAACGTTATACGTTATAAAAGTATATGACATTATACATCAATTAGTGATGCATTATAACGTTATAGGGAATAACGTAATAGTATATAACGTTATACGTTACATAGTGAGGAAATTTATCGTTATCCGTTAAAACGTAATAGTATATAACGTTATACGTCATATAGTGATGCAGTACATCGTTATAGGCTATAACCTTACAGTATATGACGTTATACGTCATATAGTGGTGCAATATATCGTTATACCTTATAACGTAATAGTATATAAGGTTATACTTCATATAGTGATGCAATATATCGTTATACCTTATAACGTAAGAGTATATAATGTTATACTTCATATAGTGTTGCAATATATCGTTATACCTTATAACGTAAGAGAATATAAGGTTATACTTCATATAGTGGTGCAATATATCGTTATACCTTATAACCTCATAGTATATAACGTTATACGTCATATAGTGATGCAGTACATCGTTATAGGTTATAACGTAATAGTATATGACGTTATCAATCATATATTGGTGCAATATATCGTTATAACTTATAACGTAATAGTATATAAGGTTATACTTCATATAGTGATGCAATATATCGTTATACCTTATAACGTAATAGTATATAACGCTATACCTCATATAGTGACGCAGTATAACGTTATAGGTTGTAACGTAATACTCCATAACGTTATACGTCATATAGTGATGCAATATAACGTTATAAATTATAACGTAATAGTATAAACGTTATACGACATACAGTGGTGCAATATAACGTTATAAGTCATATAGTGATGCAGTATAACGTTATGCGTTATAACGTTCTGGAATATAACGTTATAATTCATATAGTGATGCAATATAACGTTATAAGCGATATAGTGATGCTATATAACGTTATACCTTATAACGTAACAGTATATAACGTAATACGTCATATAGTGATGCAGTACAACGTTATAGGCTATAATGTAATAGTATATGATGTTATACGTCATATAGTGGTGCAATATAACGTTATAAGTGGTATAGTGATGCAATATATCGTTATGCGTTATAACGTAGTAGTATATAACGTTATACGTCACATAGTGATGCAATGTATCGTTATACGTTGTAACGTAATACTCCATAACGTTATACGTCATATAGTGATGTAATATAACTTTATAAGTTATATCGTAATAGTATAAACGTTATACATCATATAGTGCTGCAATATAACGTTATAAGCGATATAGTGATGCATTATAACGTTATAAGTGATATAGTGATGCAATATAACGTTATAAGTTATAACGTAATAGTATAAACGTTATACGTCATATAGTGGTGCAATATAACGTTATAAGTCATATAGTGATGCAAAATAACGTTATGCGTTATAACGTAATAGTTTATAACGTTATACGTCACATAGTGATGCAATATATCGTTATACGTTGTAACGTAATACTCCATAACGTTATACGACATATAGTAATGCAATATAACGTTATACAGCAAAACGTAATACTCCATAACGTTATACGTCATATAGTGATGCAATATAACGTTATAAGCGATATAGTGATGCTATATAACGTTATACCTTATAACGTAACAGTATATAACGTAATACGTCATATAGTGATGCAGTACAACGTTATAGGCTATAATGTAATAGTATATGATGTTATACGTCATATAGTGGTGCAATATAACGTTATAAGTGGTATAGTGATGCAATATATCGTTATGCGTTATAACGTAGTAGTATATAACGTTATACGTCACATAGTGATGCAATGTATCGTTATACGTTGTAACGTAATACTCCATAACGTTATACGTCATATAGTGATGTAATATAACTTTATAAGTTATATCGTAATAGTATAAGCGTTATACATCATATAGTGCTGCAATATAACGTTATAAGCTATATAGTGATGCATTATAACGTTATAAGTGATATAGTGATGCAATATAACGTTATAAGTTATAACGTAATAGTATAAACGTTATACGTCATATAGTGGTGCAATATAACGTTATAAGTCATATAGTGATGCAAAATAACGTTATGCGTTATAACGTAATAGTTTATAACGTTATACGTCACAAAGTGATGCAATATATCGTTATACGTTGTAACGTAATACTCCATAACGTTATACGACATATAGTAATGCAATATAACGTTATACGTTAAAACGTAATACTCCATAACGTTATACGTCATATAGTGATGCAATATAACGTTATAAGTTATATCGTAATAGTATAAACGTTATACATCATATAGTGATGCAATATAACGTTATAAGCGATATAGTGATGCAATATGACGTTATGCCTTATAACGTAATAGTATATAACGTTATACGTCATATAGTGATGCAGTACAACGTTATAGGTTGTAACGTAATACTCCATAACGTTATGCGTCCTATAGTAATGCAATATAACGTTATAAGCGACATAGTGATGCTATATAACGTTATACCTTATAACGTAACAGTATATGACGTTATTCGGCATATAGTGATGCAATATGTAGACATACGTTATGGCGTAATACTCTATAACGTTATACGTTATAATGTAATAGTATATGACGTTATGCGTCATATAGTGATGCAATATAACGTTATGCGTTATAACGTACTAGAATATAACGTTATACTTCACATAGTGATGCAATATAACGTTATGCGTTATAACGTTCTGGAATATAACGTTATACTTCATATAGTGATGCAATATAACGTTATAAGCGATATAGTGATGCTATATAAAGTTATACCTTATAAAGTAATAGTATATAACGTTATTCATCATATAGTGATGCAGTACAACGATATAGGTTATATTGTAATAGTATATGATGTTATACGTCATATAGTGGTGCAATATAACGTTATAAGCGACATAGTGATGCTATATAACGTTATACCTTATAACGTAACAGTATATGACGTTATTCGGCATATAGTGATGCAGTACAACGTTATAGGTTGTAACGTAATACTCCATAACGTTATGCGTCCTATAGTAATGCAATATAACGTAAAAGCGACATAGTGATGCTATATAACGTTATACCTTATAACGTAACAGTATATGACGTTATTCGGCATATAGTGATGCAATATGTAGTCATACGTTATGGCGTAATACTCTATAACGTTATACGTTATAATGTAATAGTATATGACGTTATGCGTCATATAGTGATGCAATATAACGTTATGCGTTATAACGTAGTAGTATATAACGTTATACGTCACATAGTAATGCAATATAACGCTATACGTTAAAACGTAATACTCCATAACGTTATACGTCATTTAGTGATGCAATATAACGTTATAAATTATAACGTAATAGTATAAACGTTGTTCGTCATATCGTGATGCAGTACAACGTTATAGGTTATAACGTAATGGTATATGACGTTATACGTCTTATAGTGGTGCAATATATCGTTATACCTTATAACCTCATAGTATATAACGTTATACGTCATATAGTGACGCAGTATAACGTTATAGGTTGTAACGTAATACTCCATAACGTTATATGTCATATTGTAATGCAATATAACGTTATACGTTATAAAAGTATATGACATTATACGTCAATTAGTGATGCATTATAACGTTATAGGGAATAACGTAATAGTATATAACGTTATACGTTACATAGTGAGGAAATATATCGTTATCCGTTAAAACGTAATAGTATATAACGTTATACGTCATATAGTGATGCAGTACATCGTTATAGGTTATAACGTAATAGTATATGACGTTATAAATCATATATTGGTGCAATATATCGTTATACCTTATAACGTAAGAGTATATAAGGTTATACTTCATATAGTGATGCAATATATTGTTATAACATATAACGTAACAGTATATAATGTTATACTTCATATAGTGTTGCAATATATCGTTATACCTTATAACATAAGAGAATATAAGGTTATACTTCATATAGTGATGCAATATATCGTTATACCTTATAACGTAATAGTATATAACGCTATACGTCATATAGTGACGCAGTATAACGTTATAGGTTGTAACGTAATACTCCATAACGTTATACGTCATATAGTAATGCAACGTAACGTTATAAGTTATAACGTAATAGTATAAACGTTATACGTCATATAGTGGTGCAATATATCGTTATAAGTCATATAGTGATGCAGTACATCGTTATAGGTTATAACGTAATAGTATATAACGTTATACGTCACATAGTGATGCATTATGTCGTTATACGTTGTATCGTAATACTCCATAACGTTATACGTCATATAGTAATGCAATATAACGTTATAGGTTAAAATGTAATACTCCATAACGTTATACGTCATATAGTGATGCAATATAACGTTATAAATTATAACGTAATAGTATAAACGTTATACGACATACTGTGGTGCAATATAACGTTATAAGTCATATAGTGATGCAGTATAACGTTATGCGTTATAACGTTCTGGAATATAACGTTATAATTCATATAGTGATGCAATATAACGTTATAAGCGATATAGTGATGCATTATAACGTTATAAGTGATATAGTGATGCAATATAACGTTATAAGTTATAACGTAATAGTATAAACGTTATACGTCATATAGTGGTGCAATATAACGTTATAAGTCATATAGTGATGCAAAATAACGTTATGCGTTATAACGTAATAGTTTATAACGTTATACGTCACATAGTGATGCAATATATCGTTATACGTTGTAACGTAATACTCCATAACGTTATACGTCATATAGTAATGCAATATAACGTTATAGGTCAAAACGTAATACTCCATAACGTTATACGTCATTTAGTGATGCAATATAACGTTATAAATTATAACGTAATAGTATAAACGTTATACGTCATATCGTGATGCAGTACAACGTTATAGGTTATAACGTAATGGTATATGACGTTATACGTCATGTAGTGGTGCAATATATCGTTATACCTTATAACCTCGTAGTATATAACGTTATACGTCATATAGTGACGCAGTATAACGTTATAGGTTGTAACGTAATACTCCATAACGTTATATGTCATATTGTAATGCAATATAACGTTATACGTTATAAAAGTATATGACATTATACGTCAATTACTGATGCATTATAACGTTATAGGGAATAACGTAATAGTATATAACGTTATACGTTACATAGTGAGGAAATATATCGTTATCCGTTAAAACGTAATAGTATATAACGTTATACGTCATATAGTGATGCAGTACATCGTTATAGGCTATAACCTTACAGTATATGACGTTATACGTCATATAGTGGTGCAATATATCGTTATACCTTATAACGTAATAGTATATAAGGTTATACTTCATATAGTGATGCAATATATCGTTATACCTTATATCGTAAGAGTATATAATGTTATACTTCGTATAGTGTTGCAATATATCGTTATACCTTATAACGTAAGAGAATATAAGGTTATACTTCATATAGTGGTGCAATATATCGTTATACCTTATAACGTCATAGTATATAACGTTATACGTCATATAGTGACGCAGTATAACGTTATAGGTTGTAACGTAATACTCCATAATGTTATACGTCATATAATAATGCAATATAACTTTATAAGTTATAACGTGATAGTAAAAACGTTATACGTCATATGGTGGTGCAATATAACGTTATAAGTCAT